>NW_022045737.1:12500-97423 GCF_003285905.1 Drosophila hydei | reverse complement strand
AAGATAAAGATAAAGATAAAGATAAAGATAAAGATAAAGATAAAGATAAAGATAAAGATAAAGATAAAGATAAAGATAAAGAGATAAAGATAAAGATAAAGATAAAGATAAAGATAAAGATAAGATAAAGATAAAGATAAAGATAAAGATAAAGATAAAGATAAAGATAAGATAAGATATACATTGGTAGCTAAAAAAAGTTTCTCATAACTGTGGCTGAATGGTCGAACCCACCATGAGTAGACCATTCAGTGACAACTCAGATGAGGACTTGTTAGATGCATTAAATACTACCCGTGGTTTGGTTGATGATCTGTGCTCGCATTGACATGGAATGAAGTCAGTAGGGCTCATTTGACCCAATGCCAGATTTGAGCTGGAGGAGTTTCAGCAAATAGTCTCTACAAACGACTTCTCTCACAGCTGTTGTTCTGGGATTTACAAATTCGAGTTAAATGTATTTGAATTTTATTATTTTTCAGCTAAGTATACGCTATCAGATACTGTGATCTCATCTGCAAGTTTCGCCGGTTGGTACGAATGGAGCCTAATATTCCAAAATCTGACATTATATCTGTGGCGTACCTTCGTTTGTCTTCTCAGTTTTATCTGAGCCACAGCCAATGAAGTTTTTGCACTTCTTTCGATGCTGTCGTAAACTGCTTTTCGCTTCAAAGCAGCTTCGCAGACTTGCTACAACCGGAGTTTCGTGTAATCGTGATTTTCTTCCCATCTTGGTCACTATTTATCATTAGAAATTTGTTTATCACATCCTAGAGAGAATAGGGACGTATATATGGCCCGGTACTGAATCAATCAGAGCGGAGATGCTATTAAAAAATATAAGAATTGCATCGAAGTCAACCAAACTCTCAAAAATACCAATAAAATGTATATTTTTTAAGTATTCGCCGCTGAGTCTTCGCAATATTGATAATGGTAGAATTGGCGTAACTTCCCTTTTTGTTTGGCTATAGTTACTTCGATTTATTAGGAGTGCCTTGACCCACACAACTCTTCTGGCGTTGACCGAGGCACCAAATCCGAATTAATATCATCTAACCCTTGTGTTTCAAATGCACTTTCTATGTATTGATTTAATATTCCAATCGATACTTAATTTCGAATCTTTCAAAGACATTATTGGGCAATGTCATTTGTCAAGTCTTATACGCATTCAACAGGCCTTCAGTTCTTTAATAACGTGCCAGTCATGATTGTTGTAATTAAAGTTCAATCGAACCATTTGCATTATTACCTACTGTTCAACGGCAAGCTCATGAACCATACAACAATTTTAACTAATGCTTGTTAGATCGTCAATATCTATATATTATGTTTAAGCTGTTCACGAACGAATTTGACACCTCTTATCTATTTAGCAGAAACACCACAACCACACAGTATGAATAACTGTATGAACGGTGTGGAGAAATGCACACTTGTACATGCACACTAGCGTGAGAAACGATATTCGTTCAGAAACAAGAACGTACCAGCGCTCGAGAGCACAAATAGCAAATGTGCAGACAAATATTACAACAGCGCACAAGCTAAGCTGGTGACTGCTGCACATATATACATACACGCAGATTACAGGTTGTTAGGTCGAGCGCAAAAACTTGACTTTTTATTTTGAATAATTACGAGTATTTCTCATCATCATTCTCTTTTCCGAGGAAATAACAATTCAATTTTTTATTGCTCTAGCTAGGGTATTCCTTAATCGATATTAGACTCAACTTTTTTTTAATTCCCATGAGTCAATGCTATCAATCGACATTCAACAGATTTATTTCCCGATGTAGTGAAACTCCTTATCATAATAGTAGAAATCAGATCTGTCTTGAAATATTGAGGGTTTTTAATTTTTACTGATTGTACTGGAGTATTTTTCATCAGATTTAATAGTATTATGGAAGCGTATTGATTCGCGATATTGAATTGTATTCACTGATTACCCGTGGCTTCAGGCCTTTTTAACTTATTTATTTCATTTCGAAGAAGAATTCAGGAACTTTAAATTACTCTAGCTCGGCTAAGATTTACCCGATGTTGGAATTCAAAAAAAAACTTTTTGATTCATAAGAAACTATACAAAAGTTTTATTATTAAAATGTTGCCAACAATATAAGTAGTGTAACAACTTATCATAAAAACAAAAATTAAATTTTACGGACGTGAAGTACTTTTCATCCGATATTTGGATATTTGGAGTATGAAGTTTGCACGACTCTAGCTCGGGTAATCTTTAACTGATTTGAGATTCAACTTTACTTTTACCTTTATAAAAACCAGTATTTTAATTGATAAATTTCATTCGTAATTAAATTGGCGATTAACCAGACTATTTCTGAAATTTGGTTTACTATAACTAAAGTCTTGCTGATTTCTCGGAGTGCTAACTTGCTAGAAATGTATCGATTCGGATTCAACTTTATTTTCTTCTTTATCGGAACTAATACAAGGAATTTAAGTTGAAAAATTGCATTTGTAATTAAATTGACAATTAACCTGACTATTTATTAAATCCTTTACTATAACTAACGTCTTGCTGATCTCTAGAACTGCTAGCTTGCTAGAAAGGTATCGATTCGGAGTATCGATTTCAATTCACTAATTTTTAACAAAATTTGGAGGCTCTAGCTATTAAGACGTACGAGATATAATTTATTAACTGCATTTCGATACAAAAAAATGTATAGTTTCTAGCTCATATGGATGCTGAGATCGACGGGTTCACACATACGGACAGACGGACCAATTTGACAATCGTTTTTCTTAATAAATTCTGTTTTACTTTATGGATTTTAATGAAATTTTCAGCATATAATCTACATATCCTATTGGGTTGGTTGAGATGCAATCGCATTCACATAATGGCCCTATTTCCAGCTAATCTTAAATTTTAAGAATTTTGGGATATTTGGAGCCGGTATCCATAATCTAACAAAAATCAAAATTGCATAAAATAACATAAAACTAAATACAGAATTTGAGGGCTTTAAAACGTTCGAGATATAAATTGTGTTATTCACATAAGTATATTTTTAATATTTCAGTTTATAGCACCAATTGCTTAAAAATTGAACACAATTTGCACAAAACACTAAATAATCAAATTTCGAACCTGTACCACTTTAAATAATAGTATTTCTAATATACCCAAAATTTGTAAATATTTTCCATTCTCAAAGTAGGCTAATTTAGCTTTCAACTTGTATTTCAAATCTTGAGAAACTAAGTTCTAAATGATTTACATTAAATCAAATCGAGAAACATGTATAGTGGAATGGCCTCTTCTGGTGCAACTGAAGAAAACGAACCTCAATTTGATGACTTTGACAATTATCATAATGAAGGTAAGTATTTTTTCCATTAAAAATACTTTATAGATTGGGATCTCTATTATTAGGTCATGGAATTAAAAATCTAGAGTCAAATGAATCAATACGAACATATTTATCGTCCACCGTTTACGCGGAAGATGAATTGGAAAATTTAGTAGAAATGGTGCAACGAATGACTATTTTATATTCACTTGATCACAGTGATTGGAGTGAGGACACCCTTAACATAATAAGAATGTGGTTATTAAAGCCTAGTAAGCCAATGCTTACAGTGTTTTACGATTCCAATATTATAACCGCCTGTCTGGGATTTCCAGTTGCTCCAATTCTTGATATAAGTTACTTTGTTCGATCACCTAATCAAATCTTTACCAGTGATTCGTTTCACGATTTTGTTAATTTTGGAACCATTCACAACGATGTTGATGGCTGCCTTCTTCGAGTTTTGGAGTTAGCGTATGCACCTGTATTTCGAAATCATTCAGAATGGGATGACAATATTAAGCAGCGATTTTGCAAAGCTTTGGACAAATTTCTAGTTTACTTAACAGGAATGCATTTTAAAATGTCGGGGATGACTGTGTTGTATGTTCCGTATATTGTTAAACAAATTCCAAGGGAAAACATTTCATATGATCCCGAGTTTGTTAAAAATCTTGAATCCATTTCAGTGTTTTGGGCAACACAAATTCGAACGCTCTTAAATGATAAGACATTAAACGTTCCTAATGATTTCGTTGTGTTAGAAGACGAATATGAATTCTGGCTTTACCGATGTAAGTATGTTGCTAGTACCAAGATTTGACGTATTAATTTCTGGTTGGTATAGTTGAAGTCTTACAGGCTTTGAATACCCAGTTGGAACAAGTCGATGTACAGAGTATCATTAAAATTTTGCGCAATTCTCACTCTGTATACATTAAACAAATTGATGAACTTATTTATGAGTCAAGCTACGAAATGGAAAGGGCTATGTCAAATATAAAATATCTACACCTACTTATGGATCCGTGTGCTGAAATTAATCTTACTGACAGCCCTGTAGTATTATCTCAATTATTACCAAAGATAATTAACCTTATACATTTTATTTGGGTAAATTCGGAGCATTACAATAGACGTGACTTGATAACAGGACTTTTTCGGGATTTAAGTAACAGAATTATTCGGTTCTGCACTGAAATGATTAACTTGGATAAGATACTTTCTGGCAGTTCTCGATTCGGAATAAAAGTTTGTAACTTATCTTTAAACTGCTGCCTTACCTATAAAGGAATATATAGTTTTATGGCAAAAGAAAATATTAAATTTGATAGTAGCTTAGGTTGGAATTTAGATAATGCAATGATTTTCAATCACGTTGATGCTTTTATGGAGCGATTAAATGATGTCATTGATATATGCGAGTCTATGATTGTTTTCGGACGTTTGGATGAAGCTGAGAGCATTCCTAAGCCACAATTTGGAGGTACTACTGGGCCTGAGTTTGAAAAAACAACCGAGCTAGTTGAAAGCCAGTTTTTATCTACCTTAACAGCATTAAATACCGATTCGAAAGAGTTAATACTTAATGTGCATAAAAATGATTGGTATGAAGAGGTTCTTAAATATCGGCGAACAGTTCGAAGCATGGATGAGACTGTGCAACGACTTATGTCAAATGTCTTTCTACATGTATGCAACGTTGAAGAGGCTATCGAATCTCTAAATGTGATGCTTTTCTATTCATACCGCAGCTCAATAAGAAAATCGTATTTGCGTCAAGTTACAGAGGTATGGCTACTATTTTGTAATGAAATGGACTCAACTTCACATAGCTTAATGGATCGCAGCAAATTACATGAGACGTGGGTGCCGTACTATGCTTCAAGGGCTATTGGCTATCGCATCAATATTGAGAGACTTGCTTGGCTTCGAAATCGATTAAATTCGTCTGAATGGTTACCAAATGTATCCGAAGCTTTAATCGTACTCAATAAGTTTGAAAACTTAAGAAAAGAGTTTGATAAGGAAATGAGAAAATCCTATGATGAATGGCAAAAAAATTGTTGTAGCCCATCCTTAAATCAAAAGCTGGATCGATTTTTGCTTGCTCGTAGTAAGAAAAAGAAAGGCCTTCTAGAGTGTAATATAGATCCAAGCATTTTAAGTATTTGTGACCAAGCACAACATTTTTCCCGTCTTGGATTTTCGGTGTTAGGCCCAGTACGAAAGATTTTCGAGAAACAAGATACTCTTCGATTTGTCTATAACAGTGTATTACAAGTCTGTTTAAATTATAATCATATTTTAGCGGCGTTATCTGAACAGGAGAGAAAGTTCTTCAGATCTCTTATACAGGCTTGTGACCGAAAGATTGCTCCTGGAGTTTTTAAATTGAGCTATGGTGGAGACTTAAGTGATGCGTATATTGCAGATTGTGCTAAACATACAACTAAACTACAGGAAACAATGGATATGTATAAACGGGCCAATAAAAATATAGCTCGAACCTGTGAAAAGATTTGTAATACACCAATGTTAAAATTCACGTTCACAGGGGCAGTTGCCATATCAATTTTTGAGAGTCATCTTTCTAATTACATCAGACGCGTAAGTAATGTACTACGAGGATTCTATAACACAATAACGGATCTACTATTTGCTGTTTTTATGAAGTTCCAACCGGTTATTGAGGATGTAAGTATTGAAGCTGAATGAACAAATATTAATTATATTTTTATACAAAACAATATCGAGTTAAATTTTTATATAAGAAGGGAAAAGTAATATTGGTTTTGTGCAATGTTCGTTTTATCTGATTTTTGTGTCAGTATGAATGCCGTTTCGTAGCTATTGATTTTATAGATTTTAAATTTGTATAATCTAATCCAAGTAGGATTACGTATTCGTGTAGACTCAAGTATAAATATCCCAAAGATCCCAAAGCTTATCGAATATCTTTATATCCTTGCCTACTACTCTCGCTTCTATTCTTGATAGTTTGACAACTATATGATATATTGTATTAATTTGTGGTTTGCGAGACGAAACCGAAAAATCATATTATAAATATATTATTTCTAACTCCTTTACCAATAAAGATCAATCCTTTTTAGATCGTAAGCAGTCAAAAAATTAAGTTGTAACATTAATCTTTAAGAAAAAATTTTGAATATAACCGCAACTTCAACTTCAATACAAACTTATGTAACCAATATATGCTCATAATATAAGTTCATAGATAATCAATTTTCTAGAAAAAATATCTTTCAAAACTCATTGAAAACCTTCCAAACAAAAAACAGACGAAGTTTAAAGATATGCAAACAAAAAAATTTATCGACAAACTTACTGTACTGATTTACTAGAAACTTTGTCATATCGTTTTCATATTCTGAATCTTTTTTCTAAGTTTCTCAATTCGGTTCAATTTTGCTGTGAGTGCCTCCTATTGTTTCGGACATCTACATTATTGAAAATTACATTTACATCTCAACATCTCAAGTATCGACATCTACAGTATCGACTTCAACATCGGCATCTTCATTATCGTCATATTCAATATTGACATCTTCATTATTGACATCTTTATTATAGATACCTTTATTATTGAAATCTACATTATTGACACCTGCAGTGTCGACAATTACGTCTACGTTATCGTATTGTATGTGTGAACGTTATCGATTGTTATCGAATAAAAACATGATTGAAATGCAGTTAATAAATTATATCTCGGACGGCGCAGACGAACGAACCAAGAATTGACTAGAATATAATCAAATGGAGGTTTTTGATTGGCTAATAAGAAGCAAACTTCCAAATGAGCCACAAAGGAGCATTTCTGACTTGAAAACCAAGTTGCAAGAGATGTGGGACTCAATACGAAAAAGGGTTAAATGCGTAATACAGGCCAAAGGGGACGTTACACAATTCTAATGCTTATTAAATTATTGTTTTAAGTATGATAGTAAATCATTTTACGCAGCGTTCGAATTTATAGTGGTAATTTTTTTCTTATCTACCGTTGTCGTTAAGAGAATAAAATTCTCTTTAAGACAAAATGCATTGGTATTTGTTATCTTTAGTAAAAAACATAAAAAATGCTGTTCGAATTATTAGTGGTTGGGGCTATATGCGTCCGAATATTTCTGTATACTTTGACTGTAATCCGAAAATATAGATTTTGAAGTTGGCATGACTCTAGCTCGGGTAATATTTAATATTTTATCTAGCTTGCAAGAATCGTATTGATTCAGAGTATCGATATGACTTCACTGTCTTCAAAACTTCTCAAAACATTCTCTTGAACTTTGACAAAAAAACTATTGATCTTTGTATAGTTCTTTTATAACATTGCAAAACTATAACTGGATTATGTTTCCTTCGAATTTTAGATGGTTACCCTTTTGGAAGCGTATTTGGAGTAACGATTTATGTTCAGCCGCAGAATGAGTACTTATAAGGTCCTGCCAACACGTGCACTTTTCAAAGGCGAGTCATTACGAAATTTTTGTACTAGAATTAGAGAATTGTTCTGAAATCTCACGACATTATATACAAGAAATATCAAAACATAACTTTTTAATCGCTGGTGCCTAAAATTACAAATATTGTTGAACTCCTTAATTCAGAGTTAAACGAAAGTTCGGAAGAAACTGTTTTCCATATCATATCATGTTATTCAGCATAAAGTTCAATTTGTACTACGTAGATAATATAGAATAAGCTTAAAATATTTAGCTTTTGATTGCATTATCAGGATATATATCAGTACGTATGCTTGAGTGCTACTACTTGAAGTGCACTTTTCGAATTGGCGTTTGGAATTTCGACGACTTCTCTTTAGTGTACCGTCAAATTGACTTTCCCATCTGGTCATTTCAAATTGCTGGTCTTGTTTTTTTTATATTCCATCTATATGGAGTCTTTATAGTCAATTTTTCTGAAAAGAGTATGAGATATAGTCATTGTTGTAGTTGAAAAATCAAGTATTTTCAATACATAAACCCATCTACGGCTTATTCGGATCCAACAGAGTAATTTAAAGAAAATAGCAGCTTCCGATTAGGAGATTAATCAGTCGTGACGTATTAAGCAAGTTGTAAGTTTAATAAGTTCGCAGGCTGATTGTCATTCACCATCAAGGCGACGATTATAGTGTTTTTTAAGGAAACGTCTAAAATCCTCGATTTCAGAACGAAAAATCTCCTGTTGAGATGCATTTTCAATTTCACACACTTCCGTACGAAGTTTATTTGCGAATCTGACAATGTTCCAGCTCTGTTCGCGGGGCAATTTATGATCTTGTAAACATTATCGATATCTACATTATCGACATCGACATCGATATTATAGACAATTACTTATAACATTATAGCCTATTACATCTATAATACCGACATCATCATTATCGAAATCTACATCAACATGATCGATATTGACATCTACATTATCGACATCCACATATAACATTATAGCCAATTACATCTACAATATCGACATCATCATTACCGAAATCTACATTTTCATCATCTACATCTACATATACATCGTCGGCATTATCGACATTATGGACATCCACATCTACATTATCGACAACTACATCTACTTCTCAATTATCGACCTCTACATTATTTAAATCTACATACACATTATCGATATCGACATCATCGTCATTACCGACATATTCATTATGGACACCTTCATTATTGACATCTGCAGTATCGACAATTATGTCTACATTATCGAAATCTACATCGACATCGTCGGCATTATGGACATTATTGACAATATTGACATTTACATTACATCTACATCTCAAGTATCGACATCTACTCTATCGACATCAACATTTTCGAAATCTACATCCACATTATCCATATCGACATTTTCATTATCGGCATCTTCATTATCGACATATTCATTATCGACATCATTATTAAAGATACCTATATTATTGAAATCTACATTATCGACATCTGCAGTATCGTCAATTACGTCCACGTTATCGCCGTATGGCGAACAAATTTTTTATATAGTTTTTGTATGTTCTATGCAATTTTGATTTTTGTTGGATTTTGAATACCAGCTCAAAATTTCCCCAAATTATTTAAATTAAAGTTCTGTTGGAGATAGCTATTATGTAAAGTCGTTTGCATCTTAACCAAGCCAATAGAATACACATCATATGCTGAAAATATCATTAACATCCATTAAGTAAAACAAAAGTCATTAAACACGTTTGGCTAATTTCAGCATCCATAAGAGCTAGAGACTCGAAATTTTGTTTGTATCGAATAAAAACATTATCGAAATGCAATTAATAAATTCTACGTCTTAATAGCTAGAGCCTCCAAATTTTATTAAAAATTAGTAAATTGGAATCGATACTCCGAATCGATAAATTTCTAGCAAGCCAGCACTTCTAAGGATCAGCAAGACTTTAGCTATAGTAAAGCAAATTTAATAAATATTCAGGTTAATTGTCAATTTAATTAAAAATGAAAATTTTCAATTTAAATTCCTTGTATTAGTTCTGATATAGAAAAAAATAAAGTTGAATCCGAATCGATACATTTCTGGCAAGCTAGCACTCCTAGAAATCAGCAAGACTTTAGTTATAGTAAACCAAATTTCAGAAATAGTCTGGTTAATCGCCAATTTAATTACGAATGAAATTTATCAATTAAAATACTGGTTTTTATAAAGGTAAAAGTAAAGTTGAATCTCAAATCAGTTAAAGATTACCCGAGCTAGAGTCGTGCAAACTTCATACTCCAAATATCCAAATATCGGATGAAAAGTACTTCACGTCCGTAAAATTTAATTTTTGTTTTTATGATAAGTTGTTACACTACTTATATTGTTGGCAACATTTTAATAATAAAACTTTTGTATAGTTTCTTATGAATCAAAAAGTTTTTTTTTGAATTCCAACATCGGGTAAATCTTAGCCGAGCTAGAGTAATTTAAAGTTCCTGAATTCTTCTTCGAAATGAAATAAATAAGTTAAAAAGGCCTGAAGCCACGGGTAATCAGTGAATACAATTCAATATCGCGAATCAATACGCTTCCATAATACTATTAAATCGGATGAAAAATACTCTAGTACAATCAGTAAAAATTAAAAACCCTCAATATTTCAAGACAGATCTGATTTCTACTATTATGATAAGGAGTTTCACTACATCGGGAAATAAATCTGTTGAATGTCGATTGATAGCATTGACTCATGGGAATTAAAAAAAAGTTGAGTCTAATATCGATTAAGGAATACCCTAGCTAGAGCAATAAAAAATTGAATTGTTATTTCCTCGGAAAAGAGAATGATGATGAGAAATACTCGTAATTATTCAAAATAAAAAGTCAAGTTTTTGCGCTCGACCTAACAACCTGTAATCTGCGTGTATGTATATATGTGCAGCAGTCACCAGCTTAGCTTGTGCGCTGTTGTAATATTTGTCTGCACATTTGCTATTTGTGCTCTCGAGCGCTGGTACGTTCTTGTTTCTGAACGAATATCGTTTCTCACGCTAGTGTGCATGTACAAGTGTGCATTTCTCCACACCGTTCATACAGTTATTCATACTGTGTGGTTGTGGTGTTTCTGCTAAATAGATAAGAGGTGTCAAATTCGTTCGTGAACAGCTTAAACATAATATATAGATATTGACGATCTAACAAGCATTAGTTAAAATTGTTGTATGGTTCATGAGCTTGCCGTTGAACAGTAGGTAATAATGCAAATGGTTCGATTGAACTTTAATTACAACAATCATGACTGGCACGTTATTAAAGAACTGAAGGCCTGTTGAATGCGTATAAAGACTTGACAAATGACATTGCCCAATAATGTCTTTGAAAGATTCGAAATTAAGTATCGATTGGAAATATTAAATCAATACATAGAAAGTGCATTTGAAACACAAGGGTTAGATGATATTAATTCGGATTTGGTGCCTCGGTCAACGCCAGAAGAGTTGTGTGGGTCAAGGCACTCCTAATAAATCGAAGTAACTATAGCCAAACAAAAAGGGAAGTTACGCCAATTCTACCATTATCAATATTGCGAAGACTCAGCGGCGAATACTTAAAAAATATACATTTTATTGGTATTTTTGAGAGTTTGGTTGACTTCGATGCAATTCTTATATTTTTTAATAGCATCTCCGCTCTGATTGATTCAGTACCGGGCCATATATACGTCCCTATTCTCTCTAGGATGTGATAAACAAATTTCTAATGATAAATAGTGACCAAGATGGGAAGAAAATCACGATTACACGAAACTCCGGTTGTAGCAAGTCTGCGAAGCTGCTTTGAACAGACGATATCATCACTTAACTGTACGTAGTATGAAGCGAAAAGCAGTTTACGACAGCATCGAAAGAAGTGCAAAAACTTCATTGGCTGTGGCTCAGATAAAACTGAGAAGACAAACGAAGGTACGCCACAGATATAATGTCAGATTTTGGAATATTAGGCTCCATTCGTACCAACCGGCGAAACTTGCAGATGAGATCACAGTATCTGATAGCGTATACTTAGCTGAAAAATAATAAAATTCAAATACATTTAACTCGAATTTGTAAATCCCAGAACAACAGCTGTGAGAGAAGTCGTTTGTAGAGACTATTTGCTGAAACTCCTCCAGCTCAAATCTGGCATTGGGTCAAATGAGCCCTACTGACTTCATTCCATGTCAATGCGAGCACAGATCATCAACCAAACCACGTTATCTGAACAGGAGAGAAAGTTCTTCAGATCTCTTATACAGGCTTGTGACCGAAAGATTGCTCCTGGAGTTTTTAAATTGAGCTATGGTGGAGACTTAAGTGATGCGTATATTGCAGATTGTGCTAAACATACAACTAAACTACAGGAAACAATGGATATGTATAAACGGGCCAATAAAAATATAGCTCGAACCTGTGAAAAGATTTGTAATACACCAATGTTAAAATTCACGTTCACAGGGGCAGTTGCCATATCAATTTTTGAGAGTCATCTTTCTAATTACATCAGACGCGTAAGTAATGTACTACGAGGATTCTATAACACAATAACGGATCTACTATTTGCTGTTTTTATGAAGTTCCAACCGGTTATTGAGGATGTAAGTATTGAAGCTGAATGAACAAATATTAATTATATTTTTATACAAAACAATATCGAGTTAAATTTTTATATAAGAAGGGAAAAGTAATATTGGTTTTGTGCAATGTTCGTTTTATCTGATTTTTGTGTCAGTATGAATGCCGTTTCGTAGCTATTGATTTTATAGATTTTAAATTTGTATAATCTAATCCAAGTAGGATTACGTATTCGTGTAGACTCAAGTATAAATATCCCAAAGATCCCAAAGCTTATCGAATATCTTTATATCCTTGCCTACTACTCTCGCTTCTATTCTTGATAGTTTGACAACTATATGATATATTGTATTAATTTGTGGTTTGCGAGACGAAACCGAAAAATCATATTATAAATATATTATTTCTAACTCCTTTACCAATAAAGATCAATCCTTTTTAGATCGTAAGCAGTCAAAAAATTAAGTTGTAACATTAATCTTTAAGAAAAAATTTTGAATATAACCGCAACTTCAACTTCAATACAAACTTATGTAACCAATATATGCTCATAATATAAGTTCATAGATAATCAATTTTCTAGAAAAAATATCTTTCAAAACTCATTGAAAACCTTCCAAACAAAAAACAGACGAAGTTTAAAGATATGCAAACAAAAAAATTTATCGACAAACTTACTGTACTGATTTACTAGAAACTTTGTCATATCGTTTTCATATTCTGAATCTTTTTTCTAAGTTTCTCAATTCGGTTCAATTTTGCTGTGAGTGCCTCCTATTGTTTCGGACATCTACATTATTGAAAATTACATTTACATCTCAACATCTCAAGTATCGACATCTACAGTATCGACTTCAACATCGGCATCTTCATTATCGTCATATTCAATATTGACATCTTCATTATTGACATCTTTATTATAGATACCTTTATTATTGAAATCTACATTATTGACACCTGCAGTGTCGACAATTACGTCTACGTTATCGTATTGTATGTGTGAACGTTATCGATTGTTATCGAATAAAAACATGATTGAAATGCAGTTAATAAATTATATCTCGGACGGCGCAGACGAACGAACCAAGAATTGACTAGAATATAATCAAATGGAGGTTTTTGATTGGCTAATAAGAAGCAAACTTCCAAATGAGCCACAAAGGAGCATTTCTGACTTGAAAACCAAGTTGCAAGAGATGTGGGACTCAATACGAAAAAGGGTTAAATGCGTAATACAGGCCAAAGGGGACGTTACACAATTCTAATGCTTATTAAATTATTGTTTTAAGTATGATAGTAAATCATTTTACGCAGCGTTCGAATTTATAGTGGTAATTTTTTTCTTATCTACCGTTGTCGTTAAGAGAATAAAATTCTCTTTAAGACAAAATGCATTGGTATTTGTTATCTTTAGTAAAAAACATAAAAAATGCTGTTCGAATTATTAGTGGTTGGGGCTATATGCGTCCGAATATTTCTGTATACTTTGACTGTAATCCGAAAATATAGATTTTGAAGTTGGCATGACTCTAGCTCGGGTAATATTTAATATTTTATCTAGCTTGCAAGAATCGTATTGATTCAGAGTATCGATATGACTTCACTGTCTTCAAAACTTCTCAAAACATTCTCTTGAACTTTGACAAAAAAACTATTGATCTTTGTATAGTTCTTTTATAACATTGCAAAACTATAACTGGATTATGTTTCCTTCGAATTTTAGATGGTTACCCTTTTGGAAGCGTATTTGGAGTAACGATTTATGTTCAGCCGCAGAATGAGTACTTATAAGGTCCTGCCAACACGTGCACTTTTCAAAGGCGAGTCATTACGAAATTTTTGTACTAGAATTAGAGAATTGTTCTGAAATCTCACGACATTATATACAAGAAATATCAAAACATAACTTTTTAATCGCTGGTGCCTAAAATTACAAATATTGTTGAACTCCTTAATTCAGAGTTAAACGAAAGTTCGGAAGAAACTGTTTTCCATATCATATCATGTTATTCAGCATAAAGTTCAATTTGTACTACGTAGATAATATAGAATAAGCTTAAAATATTTAGCTTTTGATTGCATTATCAGGATATATATCAGTACGTATGCTTGAGTGCTACTACTTGAAGTGCACTTTTCGAATTGGCGTTTGGAATTTCGACGACTTCTCTTTAGTGTACCGTCAAATTGACTTTCCCATCTGGTCATTTCAAATTGCTGGTCTTGTTTTTTTTATATTCCATCTATATGGAGTCTTTATAGTCAATTTTTCTGAAAAGAGTATGAGATATAGTCATTGTTGTAGTTGAAAAATCAAGTATTTTCAATACATAAACCCATCTACGGCTTATTCGGATCCAACAGAGTAATTTAAAGAAAATAGCAGCTTCCGATTAGGAGATTAATCAGTCGTGACGTATTAAGCAAGTTGTAAGTTTAATAAGTTCGCAGGCTGATTGTCATTCACCATCAAGGCGACGATTATAGTGTTTTTTAAGGAAACGTCTAAAATCCTCGATTTCAGAACGAAAAATCTCCTGTTGAGATGCATTTTCAATTTCACACACTTCCGTACGAAGTTTATTTGCGAATCTGACAATGTTCCAGCTCTGTTCGCGGGGCAATTTATGATCTTGTAAACATTATCGATATCTACATTATCGACATCGACATCGATATTATAGACAATTACTTATAACATTATAGCCTATTACATCTATAATACCGACATCATCATTATCGAAATCTACATCAACATGATCGATATTGACATCTACATTATCGACATCCACATATAACATTATAGCCAATTACATCTACAATATCGACATCATCATTACCGAAATCTACATTTTCATCATCTACATCTACATATACATCGTCGGCATTATCGACATTATGGACATCCACATCTACATTATCGACAACTACATCTACTTCTCAATTATCGACCTCTACATTATTTAAATCTACATACACATTATCGATATCGACATCATCGTCATTACCGACATATTCATTATGGACACCTTCATTATTGACATCTGCAGTATCGACAATTATGTCTACATTATCGAAATCTACATCGACATCGTCGGCATTATGGACATTATTGACAATATTGACATTTACATTACATCTACATCTCAAGTATCGACATCTACTCTATCGACATCAACATTTTCGAAATCTACATCCACATTATCCATATCGACATTTTCATTATCGGCATCTTCATTATCGACATATTCATTATCGACATCATTATTAAAGATACCTATATTATTGAAATCTACATTATCGACATCTGCAGTATCGTCAATTACGTCCACGTTATCGCCGTATGGCGAACAAATTTTTTATATAGTTTTTGTATGTTCTATGCAATTTTGATTTTTGTTGGATTTTGAATACCAGCTCAAAATTTCCCCAAATTATTTAAATTAAAGTTCTGTTGGAGATAGCTATTATGTAAAGTCGTTTGCATCTTAACCAAGCCAATAGAATACACATCATATGCTGAAAATATCATTAACATCCATTAAGTAAAACAAAAGTCATTAAACACGTTTGGCTAATTTCAGCATCCATAAGAGCTAGAGACTCGAAATTTTGTTTGTATCGAATAAAAACATTATCGAAATGCAATTAATAAATTCTACGTCTTAATAGCTAGAGCCTCCAAATTTTATTAAAAATTAGTAAATTGGAATCGATACTCCGAATCGATAAATTTCTAGCAAGCCAGCACTTCTAAGGATCAGCAAGACTTTAGCTATAGTAAAGCAAATTTAATAAATATTCAGGTTAATTGTCAATTTAATTAAAAATGAAAATTTTCAATTTAAATTCCTTGTATTAGTTCTGATATAGAAAAAAATAAAGTTGAATCCGAATCGATACATTTCTGGCAAGCTAGCACTCCTAGAAATCAGCAAGACTTTAGTTATAGTAAACCAAATTTCAGAAATAGTCTGGTTAATCGCCAATTTAATTACGAATGAAATTTATCAATTAAAATACTGGTTTTTATAAAGGTAAAAGTAAAGTTGAATCTCAAATCAGTTAAAGATTACCCGAGCTAGAGTCGTGCAAACTTCATACTCCAAATATCCAAATATCGGATGAAAAGTACTTCACGTCCGTAAAATTTAATTTTTGTTTTTATGATAAGTTGTTACACTACTTATATTGTTGGCAACATTTTAATAATAAAACTTTTGTATAGTTTCTTATGAATCAAAAAGTTTTTTTTTGAATTCCAACATCGGGTAAATCTTAGCCGAGCTAGAGTAATTTAAAGTTCCTGAATTCTTCTTCGAAATGAAATAAATAAGTTAAAAAGGCCTGAAGCCACGGGTAATCAGTGAATACAATTCAATATCGCGAATCAATACGCTTCCATAATACTATTAAATCGGATGAAAAATACTCTAGTACAATCAGTAAAAATTAAAAACCCTCAATATTTCAAGACAGATCTGATTTCTACTATTATGATAAGGAGTTTCACTACATCGGGAAATAAATCTGTTGAATGTCGATTGATAGCATTGACTCATGGGAATTAAAAAAAAGTTGAGTCTAATATCGATTAAGGAATACCCTAGCTAGAGCAATAAAAAATTGAATTGTTATTTCCTCGGAAAAGAGAATGATGATGAGAAATACTCGTAATTATTCAAAATAAAAAGTCAAGTTTTTGCGCTCGACCTAACAACCTGTAATCTGCGTGTATGTATATATGTGCAGCAGTCACCAGCTTAGCTTGTGCGCTGTTGTAATATTTGTCTGCACATTTGCTATTTGTGCTCTCGAGCGCTGGTACGTTCTTGTTTCTGAACGAATATCGTTTCTCACGCTAGTGTGCATGTACAAGTGTGCATTTCTCCACACCGTTCATACAGTTATTCATACTGTGTGGTTGTGGTGTTTCTGCTAAATAGATAAGAGGTGTCAAATTCGTTCGTGAACAGCTTAAACATAATATATAGATATTGACGATCTAACAAGCATTAGTTAAAATTGTTGTATGGTTCATGAGCTTGCCGTTGAACAGTAGGTAATAATGCAAATGGTTCGATTGAACTTTAATTACAACAATCATGACTGGCACGTTATTAAAGAACTGAAGGCCTGTTGAATGCGTATAAAGACTTGACAAATGACATTGCCCAATAATGTCTTTGAAAGATTCGAAATTAAGTATCGATTGGAAATATTAAATCAATACATAGAAAGTGCATTTGAAACACAAGGGTTAGATGATATTAATTCGGATTTGGTGCCTCGGTCAACGCCAGAAGAGTTGTGTGGGTCAAGGCACTCCTAATAAATCGAAGTAACTATAGCCAAACAAAAAGGGAAGTTACGCCAATTCTACCATTATCAATATTGCGAAGACTCAGCGGCGAATACTTAAAAAATATACATTTTATTGGTATTTTTGAGAGTTTGGTTGACTTCGATGCAATTCTTATATTTTTTAATAGCATCTCCGCTCTGATTGATTCAGTACCGGGCCATATATACGTCCCTATTCTCTCTAGGATGTGATAAACAAATTTCTAATGATAAATAGTGACCAAGATGGGAAGAAAATCACGATTACACGAAACTCCGGTTGTAGCAAGTCTGCGAAGCTGCTTTGAACAGACGATATCATCACTTAACTGTACGTAGTATGAAGCGAAAAGCAGTTTACGACAGCATCGAAAGAAGTGCAAAAACTTCATTGGCTGTGGCTCAGATAAAACTGAGAAGACAAACGAAGGTACGCCACAGATATAATGTCAGATTTTGGAATATTAGGCTCCATTCGTACCAACCGGCGAAACTTGCAGATGAGATCACAGTATCTGATAGCGTATACTTAGCTGAAAAATAATAAAATTCAAATACATTTAACTCGAATTTGTAAATCCCAGAACAACAGCTGTGAGAGAAGTCGTTTGTAGAGACTATTTGCTGAAACTCCTCCAGCTCAAATCTGGCATTGGGTCAAATGAGCCCTACTGACTTCATTCCATGTCAATGCGAGCACAGATCATCAACCAAACCACGTTATCTGAACAGGAGAGAAAGTTCTTCAGATCTCTTATACAGGCTTGTGACCGAAAGATTGCTCCTGGAGTTTTTAAATTGAGCTATGGTGGAGACTTAAGTGATGCGTATATTGCAGATTGTGCTAAACATACAACTAAACTACAGGAAACAATGGATATGTATAAACGGGCCAATAAAAATATAGCTCGAACCTGTGAAAAGATTTGTAATACACCAATGTTAAAATTCACGTTCACAGGGGCAGTTGCCATATCAATTTTTGAGAGTCATCTTTCTAATTACATCAGACGCGTAAGTAATGTACTACGAGGATTCTATAACACAATAACGGATCTACTATTTGCTGTTTTTATGAAGTTCCAACCGGTTATTGAGGATGTAAGTATTGAAGCTGAATGAACAAATATTAATTATATTTTTATACAAAACAATATCGAGTTAAATTTTTATATAAGAAGGGAAAAGTAATATTGGTTTTGTGCAATGTTCGTTTTATCTGATTTTTGTGTCAGTATGAATGCCGTTTCGTAGCTATTGATTTTATAGATTTTAAATTTGTATAATCTAATCCAAGTAGGATTACGTATTCGTGTAGACTCAAGTATAAATATCCCAAAGATCCCAAAGCTTATCGAATGTCTTTATATCCTTGCCTACTACTCTCGCTTCTATTCTTGATAGTTTGACAACTATATGATATATTGTATTAATTTGTGGTTTGCGAGACGAAACCGAAAAATCATATTATAAATATATTATTTCTAACTCCTTTACCAATAAAGATCAATCCTTTTTAGATCGTAAGCAGTCAAAAAATTAAGTTGTAACATTAATCTTTAAGAAAAAATTTTGAATATAACCGCAACTTCAACTTCAATACAAACTTATGTAACCAATATATGCTCATAATATAAGTTCATAGATAATCAATTTTCTAGAAAAAATATCTTTCAAAACTCATTGAAAACCTTCCAAACAAAAAACAGACGAAGTTTAAAGATATGCAAACAAAAAAATTTATCGACAAACTTACTGTACTGATTTACTAGAAACTTTGTCATATCGTTTTCATATTCTGAATCTTTTTTCTAAGTTTCTCAATTCGGTTCAATTTTGCTGTGAGTGCCTCCTATTGTTTCGGACATCTACATTATTGAAAATTACATTTACATCTCAACATCTCAAGTATCGACATCTACAGTATCGACTTCAACATCGGCATCTTCATTATCGTCATATTCAATATTGACATCTTCATTATTGACATCTTTATTATAGATACCTTTATTATTGAAATCTACATTATTGACACCTGCAGTGTCGACAATTACGTCTACGTTATCGTATTGTATGTGTGAACGTTATCGATTGTTATCGAATAAAAACATGATTGAAATGCAGTTAATAAATTATATCTCGGACGGCGCAGACGAACGAACCAAGAATTGACTAGAATATAATCAAATGGAGGTTTTTGATTGGCTAATAAGAAGCAAACTTCCAAATGAGCCACAAAGGAGCATTTCTGACTTGAAAACCAAGTTGCAAGAGATGTGGGACTCAATACGAAAAAGGGTTAAATGCGTAATACAGGCCAAAGGGGACGTTACACAATTCTAATGCTTATTAAATTATTGTTTTAAGTATGATAGTAAATCATTTTACGCAGCGTTCGAATTTATAGTGGTAATTTTTTTCTTATCTACCGTTGTCGTTAAGAGAATAAAATTCTCTTTAAGACAAAATGCATTGGTATTTGTTATCTTTAGTAAAAAACATAAAAAATGCTGTTCGAATTATTAGTGGTTGGGGCTATATGCGTCCGAATATTTCTGTATACTTTGACTGTAATCCGAAAATATAGATTTTGAAGTTGGCATGACTCTAGCTCGGGTAATATTTAATATTTTATCTAGCTTGCAAGAATCGTATTGATTCAGAGTATCGATATGACTTCACTGTCTTCAAAACTTCTCAAAACATTCTCTTGAACTTTGACAAAAAAACTATTGATCTTTGTATAGTTCTTTTATAACATTGCAAAACTATAACTGGATTATGTTTCCTTCGAATTTTAGATGGTTACCCTTTTGGAAGCGTATTTGGAGTAACGATTTATGTTCAGCCGCAGAATGAGTACTTATAAGGTCCTGCCAACACGTGCACTTTTCAAAGGCGAGTCATTACGAAATTTTTGTACTAGAATTAGAGAATTGTTCTGAAATCTCACGACATTATATACAAGAAATATCAAAACATAACTTTTTAATCGCTGGTGCCTAAAATTACAAATATTGTTGAACTCCTTAATTCAGAGTTAAACGAAAGTTCGGAAGAAACTGTTTTCCATATCATATCATGTTATTCAGCATAAAGTTCAATTTGTACTACGTAGATAATATAGAATAAGCTTAAAATATTTAGCTTTTGATTGCATTATCAGGATATATATCAGTACGTATGCTTGAGTGCTACTACTTGAAGTGCACTTTTCGAATTGGCGTTTGGAATTTCGACGACTTCTCTTTAGTGTACCGTCAAATTGACTTTCCCATCTGGTCATTTCAAATTGCTGGTCTTGTTTTTTTTATATTCCATCTATATGGAGTCTTTATAGTCAATTTTTCTGAAAAGAGTATGAGATATAGTCATTGTTGTAGTTGAAAAATCAAGTATTTTCAATACATAAACCCATCTACGGCTTATTCGGATCCAACAGAGTAATTTAAAGAAAATAGCAGCTTCCGATTAGGAGATTAATCAGTCGTGACGTATTAAGCAAGTTGTAAGTTTAATAAGTTCGCAGGCTGATTGTCATTCACCATCAAGGCGACGATTATAGTGTTTTTTAAGGAAACGTCTAAAATCCTCGATTTCAGAACGAAAAATCTCCTGTTGAGATGCATTTTCAATTTCACACACTTCCGTACGAAGTTTATTTGCGAATCTGACAATGTTCCAGCTCTGTTCGCGGGGCAATTTATGATCTTGTAAACATTATCGATATCTACATTATCGACATCGACATCGATATTATAGACAATTACTTATAACATTATAGCCTATTACATCTATAATACCGACATCATCATTATCGAAATCTACATCAACATGATCGATATTGACATCTACATTATCGACATCCACATATAACATTATAGCCAATTACATCTACAATATCGACATCATCATTACCGAAATCTACATTTTCATCATCTACATCTACATATACATCGTCGGCATTATCGACATTATGGACATCCACATCTACATTATCGACAACTACATCTACTTCTCAATTATCGACCTCTACATTATTTAAATCTACATACACATTATCGATATCGACATCATCGTCATTACCGACATATTCATTATGGACACCTTCATTATTGACATCTGCAGTATCGACAATTATGTCTACATTATCGAAATCTACATCGACATCGTCGGCATTATGGACATTATTGACAATATTGACATTTACATTACATCTACATCTCAAGTATCGACATCTACTCTATCGACATCAACATTTTCGAAATCTACATCCACATTATCCATATCGACATTTTCATTATCGGCATCTTCATTATCGACATATTCATTATCGACATCATTATTAAAGATACCTATATTATTGAAATCTACATTATCGACATCTGCAGTATCGTCAATTACGTCCACGTTATCGCCGTATGGCGAACAAATTTTTTATATAGTTTTTGTATGTTCTATGCAATTTTGATTTTTGTTGGATTTTGAATACCAGCTCAAAATTTCCCCAAATTATTTAAATTAAAGTTCTGTTGGAGATAGCTATTATGTAAAGTCGTTTGCATCTTAACCAAGCCAATAGAATACACATCATATGCTGAAAATATCATTAACATCCATTAAGTAAAACAAAAGTCATTAAACACGTTTGGCTAATTTCAGCATCCATAAGAGCTAGAGACTCGAAATTTTGTTTGTATCGAATAAAAACATTATCGAAATGCAATTAATAAATTCTACGTCTTAATAGCTAGAGCCTCCAAATTTTATTAAAAATTAGTAAATTGGAATCGATACTCCGAATCGATAAATTTCTAGCAAGCCAGCACTTCTAAGGATCAGCAAGACTTTAGCTATAGTAAAGCAAATTTAATAAATATTCAGGTTAATTGTCAATTTAATTAAAAATGAAAATTTTCAATTTAAATTCCTTGTATTAGTTCTGATATAGAAAAAAATAAAGTTGAATCCGAATCGATACATTTCTGGCAAGCTAGCACTCCTAGAAATCAGCAAGACTTTAGTTATAGTAAACCAAATTTCAGAAATAGTCTGGTTAATCGCCAATTTAATTACGAATGAAATTTATCAATTAAAATACTGGTTTTTATAAAGGTAAAAGTAAAGTTGAATCTCAAATCAGTTAAAGATTACCCGAGCTAGAGTCGTGCAAACTTCATACTCCAAATATCCAAATATCGGATGAAAAGTACTTCACGTCCGTAAAATTTAATTTTTGTTTTTATGATAAGTTGTTACACTACTTATATTGTTGGCAACATTTTAATAATAAAACTTTTGTATAGTTTCTTATGAATCAAAAAGTTTTTTTTTGAATTCCAACATCGGGTAAATCTTAGCCGAGCTAGAGTAATTTAAAGTTCCTGAATTCTTCTTCGAAATGAAATAAATAAGTTAAAAAGGCCTGAAGCCACGGGTAATCAGTGAATACAATTCAATATCGCGAATCAATACGCTTCCATAATACTATTAAATCGGATGAAAAATACTCTAGTACAATCAGTAAAAATTAAAAACCCTCAATATTTCAAGACAGATCTGATTTCTACTATTATGATAAGGAGTTTCACTACATCGGGAAATAAATCTGTTGAATGTCGATTGATAGCATTGACTCATGGGAATTAAAAAAAAGTTGAGTCTAATATCGATTAAGGAATACCCTAGCTAGAGCAATAAAAAATTGAATTGTTATTTCCTCGGAAAAGAGAATGATGATGAGAAATACTCGTAATTATTCAAAATAAAAAGTCAAGTTTTTGCGCTCGACCTAACAACCTGTAATCTGCGTGTATGTATATATGTGCAGCAGTCACCAGCTTAGCTTGTGCGCTGTTGTAATATTTGTCTGCACATTTGCTATTTGTGCTCTCGAGCGCTGGTACGTTCTTGTTTCTGAACGAATATCGTTTCTCACGCTAGTGTGCATGTACAAGTGTGCATTTCTCCACACCGTTCATACAGTTATTCATACTGTGTGGTTGTGGTGTTTCTGCTAAATAGATAAGAGGTGTCAAATTCGTTCGTGAACAGCTTAAACATAATATATAGATATTGACGATCTAACAAGCATTAGTTAAAATTGTTGTATGGTTCATGAGCTTGCCGTTGAACAGTAGGTAATAATGCAAATGGTTCGATTGAACTTTAATTACAACAATCATGACTGGCACGTTATTAAAGAACTGAAGGCCTGTTGAATGCGTATAAAGACTTGACAAATGACATTGCCCAATAATGTCTTTGAAAGATTCGAAATTAAGTATCGATTGGAAATATTAAATCAATACATAGAAAGTGCATTTGAAACACAAGGGTTAGATGATATTAATTCGGATTTGGTGCCTCGGTCAACGCCAGAAGAGTTGTGTGGGTCAAGGCACTCCTAATAAATCGAAGTAACTATAGCCAAACAAAAAGGGAAGTTACGCCAATTCTACCATTATCAATATTGCGAAGACTCAGCGGCGAATACTTAAAAAATATACATTTTATTGGTATTTTTGAGAGTTTGGTTGACTTCGATGCAATTCTTATATTTTTTAATAGCATCTCCGCTCTGATTGATTCAGTACCGGGCCATATATACGTCCCTATTCTCTCTAGGATGTGATAAACAAATTTCTAATGATAAATAGTGACCAAGATGGGAAGAAAATCACGATTACACGAAACTCCGGTTGTAGCAAGTCTGCGAAGCTGCTTTGAACAGACGATATCATCACTTAACTGTACGTAGTATGAAGCGAAAAGCAGTTTACGACAGCATCGAAAGAAGTGCAAAAACTTCATTGGCTGTGGCTCAGATATAACTGAGAAGACAAACAAAGGTACGCCACAGATATAATGTCAGATTTTGGAATATTAGGCTCCATTCGTACCAACCGGCGAAACTTGCAGATGAGATAACTTTATCTGATATCGTATACTAGTTAACAAGTAACCCTCGCGCTATAACTTTGTAGAATAAGTACTACCCTCACGTGCGCATTCCGCTGACGCGCCAGAGTCAGCTCAATGCCCAAAGTCAGCACTGGTAACATGATGCTTGACGTTGCGCAAGTAGATTTGTTTATCAGTTATGCTGACTCGGCTATTCCGGCTATTTACTTTGCACAGCCTTAAGCTTTAGCTTTCGCTTTTGTTCCATTTTAGTTTTAGTTTGTACCAAGCATTTAAAGAGATAACAATAAATTGTGCTTGCTCCGGCTTTGCCGTAAATAAATGATGTATTATTATTGATTATAATTATTGTACCACAAGGCCAATAATGGGGAGTCAAGTCAACTCCCCAACATAATCTTCCTATACGATTCACCTATACATTTGGATATCTCGCATTGAGGGAACCTCATCTAGCGACGAGGGACTCAGAGATCCAATAATTGGCGCCCAACAAAACAGTCTACGAACCCACATTATGTCTCCGTTAATGTAAGTTCATAAAGTTTTAATTTCAAGTCAAACCACACATTAAGTGAAACGAATAAACAAATAATAAAAATACACCAGCGTGATTGGCAGCAGTGAATATAGTGACAATATAAAAAAAAAAAAACAAACGCAAGTTTATCATGTTCTTTGCCAAGTTAGCCATTAAATAAAAAAAAGCTTGTAAAAACACAGCAGTGATTGATTTGTTTCAGTGCAGTTCCGTAAATCAATGAGCCGTTTTGATTTAAATAGGCAAATAAAAACAGAAATCCCTAGTGACGAAGTGTGGGATACAGATCCCGAAGATAGATAGCGCCTTACAGTGTCAAGAGACATCGACTGGAATTAAATCAGTTACAACAACAATTAAATAGCTTGCGAATAGAAGTGCCTCAGGTAGAAACATACCAAAGAATATCGGTAGACCCAAATATTAGGTGTGACCTACAACTTAACATAATAATATCGGTACCCGATTTTAACGGCATACCAGATGAATACGTAGCATGGAGGCAATCGGCCACCGATGCCTACGAATTATTCAGATCCTACGAGGGCAGTGCTAACTATTACCAAGCGGTAACAATTATCCGGAATAAAATCCGAGGACGAGCAAGAGCACTGTTAGTTTCGCACAACACTGTGCTGAATTTTGAGGCTATAATAGCTAGGCTGGATTGCACCTATGGAGACAAAACTTCGCTACGCCTCTTACGACAAGGATTAGAATTGGCCAGACAAAGTGACCTAAGCCTCATGAGCTACTATGACGAAGTTGAACGAAAATTGACTTTGGTCACGAATAAAATCGTCATGTCTCATGAGGCCCAACAAGCCATACTGCTTAATGATGAGGTTAGATCAGATGCTCTACATGCATTCGTCTCGGGTCTAAGAAAGAACCTAAGAGCAGCCGTGTTTCCAGCACAGCCAAAAGACTTACCGGCTGCATGGGCATTAGCCAGGGAGGCCGAAGCTAGTATCGAACGTAGCGCCTTTTCTGCATCATACGCTAGAGCGCTAGAAGAAAGAGCTCAGGGGAGCGAGGGCAACAAATACAGCTCACACAATAAGCAAGGCAAAAATAATAGGGACAACAAGGATCAAGAAAGAAACCCTCATTTTGTAAAAAAACAGCAGAACCATCAGGAAAGCAAGAAAGGTATCGAGGAAGATCCACCCGTGCCAATGGAAGTCGATAACTCTTCCAAGTTTAGACAACGCACGGAGTTCGGAAATAATCAGAACTTAGGTTCACACCCCCAGAAAAGGGCAAACGCGTCAGAGCGTTTTACAGGCCCCAGACGATAAAATGTGAACAATATAGCTCAAAACAACTCAGCCGACGAAGATCAAAAATACAAGGAGGCAGCAGAAAATGCTGTAGCTTGTATTAAAGACGAAACCAAGTCCATTGCCTCAATGATTCGTTGAATTTATTAGGGAACGCTTCCGGCTGCTGTTCATTAAACGACAGTTGGCTGGGAGAACCTTAAACATTTTGATAGATACCGGGGCGGCTAAGAACTATATCAGGCCCGTAAAGGAGCTAAAAGTAGTTACACCAGCCGATAAGCCCTTCACTCGATCCACGGCTCCAGTAAAGTTAAAGATAAATGTCTGGTCAAGATTTTTGAGCAGACATCCCCCTTTTTCCTGTTAGACATACTCACCTTGTTCGACGCCATTATAGGCTTCGACCTTCTAACGCATGCGGGAGTCACGTTGGACCTTCAGGATAACACCTTGAAATACCTAGACAAACAAGAAACGTTAGGATTCTATGAGTGTTCTAATGTCAATTTCACCAATATGAACGACATAGTTGTACCAAAATCGGTAAAAAAGGAATTCAGAGACATGGTCACAAAGAGGAAAAAAGCGTTCTCGACCTCTAACGAGGCGTTACCTTTCAATACCTCTGTTGTTGCCACAGTTAGAACTGGAGACAGCGAACCAATATACTCTAAGTGGTACCCCCTGCCAATGGGTGTAACTGACTTTGTAAACAAAGAAATTGAATGTATACTCAACGATGGTATAATCAGACCATCAAGGTCACCGTACAACAGCCCAGTCTGGATTGTCGACAAAAAAGGGACCGACAGCAACGGCGACAAAAACAAACGCCTTGTGATCGACTTTAGAAAGCTAAACGAGCGAACTATTGCCGACCGGTACCCAATGCCTAGCATCCCTATGATTCTAGCGAACCTAGGAAAGGCAAAATTTTTTACAACCCTGGACTTAAAGTCGGGTTACCATCAAATTTTCCTCGCGGAACAAGACCGTGAAAAAACATAATTTTCAATAAATGGCGGCAAATATGAGTTTTGTCGGTTGCCCTTTGGCCTGAAGAATGCGTCAAGCATTTTTCAAAGGGCTATAGACGACTTTCTAAGGGAACAAATAGGGAAAACTCGCTACGTATATGTAGACGATGTGATAGTTTTCTCCGAAAACTAAATCGACCATGTAAAGCATGTTGACACAGTGCTAAAGAACCTGTGTGATGCCAACATGAGAGTGTCACAAGAGAAAACTCAGTTTTTTAAAGAAAGCATTGAGTTCTTAGGCTTTTTAGTGACCAAACACGTCATAAAAACTGACCCCGAAAAAATCAAAACCATCTAAGAGTATATTGAACCAAAGAGCATCTACAACCTTAGGTCTTTCCTCGGCCTGGCCAGCTACTATAGCGTCTTCATTAAAGATTTTCCATCCTTAGCGGCTCCCCTAACAAATATACTCAAGGGAGAAAATGGAAAAGTTAGTAAGCACATGTCCAGGAAAGTTGGGGGAAACTTCAATGAAACCCAACGTAACGCCTTTCAAAAATTACGCAACATTCTGGCATCAGAAGATGTCTGCCTCGTGTATCCAGATTTCGGTCAATGATTCGACCTAACCACGGATGCATCAATGAGTGGCAGTGGAGCTGTCTTTTCGCAAGGGGGCAGACCAATAACCATGATTTCAAGAAATCTCAACGAGACAGAATTGTTAGCCATCGTATTTGCACGGACCATCAGCCTTTGACATTCACAATTTCCGAGAAAAATACTAACGCCAAGATCAAAAGGTGGAAAGCCTTTATAGACGAACACAACGCGACGGTACTTTACAAACCAGGGAAAGAGAACTTTGTGGCTGACGCCCTTTCTAGGCAAAACATAAACGCCTTACAAAATGAACTTCAATCGGACGCTGCAACGATTCACAGCGAACTGTCTCTGACCTACACGGTCGAAATGACCGACAAACCAGTAAATTGTTTCAAAAACCAGATTATCTTAGAAGAAGCGTGCTTCCCATTACAACGCAAAAAGATACTTTTTGGCCAAAAGATTCGCCACCTGGTCAGCTTCACTGACAAAAATTCATTAATTGAAACAATAAAACCTCTCATTGTTACAGACGCAGTAAATGCCTTTCACTGCGACTTTCCGACACTAGTAAGCTTCCAGCATATTCTAGTTTCCAGCTTCCCTGCAACCAAGTTTTGGCACTACTAGAACTATGTGCTCGACATTTCTGATAGAAATGAACAGATAGAAATAATATTGACAGAACATAACCGAACGCATAGAGCAGCACAGGAAAACATTAAACAAGTCCTTCGTGACTATTATTTTCCCAAAATGTCCAACCTAGCCAAGGAAGTCGTTGAAAATTGCAAAGTTTGCACAAAATCCAAATACGATAGACACCCGCAAAAACAGGAATTGGGTGCCACTCCAATCCCTTCATACGCAGGCGAAATATTGCACATCGACCTTTTTGCCACCGACAAAAAACTAGTTTTAGACTAGACAAGTTTTCAAAGTTTGCCGTCGTACAACCACTACCGTCTCGAGCAGCAATAGATGTAAAAACACCCATTATTCAGCTAATAAACATTTTCCCTGAAATCAAAACACTCTACTGTGACAATGAAGCGGCATTCAACTCAGAAATGATCACATCATTCCTGAAGAACAGCTACAATATAGACATTATAAATGCACCACCGCTTCACAGCAGTTCAATACCTCTGTTGTTGCCACAGTTAGAACTAGAGACAGCGAACCAATATACTCCAAGTTGTACCCCCTGCCAATGGGCGTATCTGACTTTGTAAACAAAGAAATTGAATGTTGACTCAAAGATGGTATAATCAGACCATCAAGGTCACCGTACAACAGCCCAGTCTGGGTTGTCGACAAAAAGGGGACCGACAGCAACGGCGACAAAAACAAACGCCTTGTGATAGACTTTAGAAAGCTAAACTAGCGAACTATTGCCGACCGGTACCCAATGCTTAGCATCCCTATGATTCTAGCGAACCTGGGAAAGGCAAAATTTTTTACAACCCTGGACTTAAAGTCGGGTTACCATCAAATTCTCCTCGCGGAACAAGACCGTGAAAAAACATCATTTTCAATTAATGGCGGCAAATATGAGTTTTGTCGGTTGCCCTTTGGCCTCAAGAATGCGTCAAGCATTTTTCAAAGGGCTATAGACGACGTTCTAAGGGAACAAATAGGGAAAACTTGCTACGTATACGTAGACGATGTGATAGTTTTCTCAGAAAACGAAATCGACCATGTAAAGCGTGTTGACACAGTGCTAAGGAACCTGTGTGATGCCAACATGAGTTTTTAGGCTTTTTAGTGACCAAACACGGCATAAAAACTGACCCCGAAAAAGTCAAAACCATCCAAGAGTATATTGAACCAAAGAGCCTCTACAGCCTTAGGTCTTTCCTCGGCCTGGCCGGCTGCTATAGGGTCTTCATAAAAGATTTTGCATCCTTAGCAGCTCCCCTAAGAAATATACTCAAGGGAGAAAATGGCAAAGTTAGTAAACACATGTCCAGGAAAGTTGGAGTAAACTTCGATGAAACCCAACGTAATGCCTTTCAAAAATTACGCAACATTCTGGCATCAGAAGATGTCTGCCTCGTGTATCCAGATTTCGGTCAATCATTCGATCTAACCACGGATGCATCAATGAGTGGCATTGGAGCTGTCCTTTCGCAAGGGGGCAGACCAATAACCATGATTTCAAGAACTCTCAAAACTAGCGAAACGCACTACGCGACCAACGAGAGAGAACTGTTAGCCATCGTATGGGCTCTAGGTAAACTGCGTAACTACCTATATGGTGCCCAAGATATAAAAATTTTCACGGACCATCAGCCTTTGACATTCACAGTTTCCGAGAAAAATACTAACGCCAAAATCAAAAGGTGGAAAGCCGTTATAGACGAACACAACGCGTCGGTACTTTACAAACCAGGGAAAGAGAACTTTGTGGCTGACGCCCTTTCTAGGCAAAACATAAACGCCTTACAAAATGAACTTCAATCGGACGCTGCAACGATTCACAGTGAACTCTCTCTGACCTACACGATCGAAACGACCGACAAACCAATAAATTTTTTTAAAGACCAGATTATCTTAGAAGAAGCGTGTTTCCCATTACAACGCAAAAAGATACTTTTTGGCCAAAAGATTTGCCACCTGGTCAGCTTCACTGACAAAAATTCATTAATTGAAACAATAAAACCTCTCATTGTTACAGACGCAGTAAATGCCTTTCACTGCGACTTTCCGATACTAGCCAGCTTCCAGCATATTCTAGTTTCAAGCTTCCCTGCAACCAAGTTTTGGCACTGCAAGAACTATGTGCTCGACATTTCTGATAGAAATGAACAGATAGAAATAATATTGACAGAACATAACCGAGCGCATAGAGCAACACAGGAAAACATTAAACAAGTCCTTCGTGACTATTATTTTCCCAAAATGTCCAACCTAGCCAAGGAAGTCGTTGAAAATTGCAAAGTTTGCACAAAATCCAAATACGATAGACACCCGCAAAAACAGGAATTGGGTGCCACTCCAATCCTTTCATACGTAGGCGAAATATTGCACATCGACATTTTTGCCACCGACAAAAAACTATTTCTAACTTGCATTGACAAGTTTTCAAAGTTTGCCGTCGTACAACCTAGAAACTAGAATATGCTGGAAGCTGGCTAGTATCGGAAAGTCGCAGTGAAAGGCATTTACTGCGTCTGTAACAATGAGAGGTTTTATTGTTTCAATTAATGAATTTTTGTCAGTGAAGCTGACCAGGTGGCAAATCTTTTGGCCAAAAAGTATCTTTTTGCGTTGTAATGGGAAACACGCTTCTTCTAAGATAATCTGGTCTTTAAAAAAATTTATTGGTTTGTCGGTCGTTTCGATCGTGTAGGTCAGAGAGAGTTCACTGTGAATCGTTGCAGCGTCCGATTGAAGTTCATTTTGTAAGGCGTTTATGTTTTGCCTAGAAAGGGCGTCAGCCACAAAGTTCTCTTTCCCTGGTTTGTAAAGTACCGACGCGTTGTGTTCGTCTATAACGGCTTTCCACCTTTTGATTTTGGCGTTAGTATTTTTCTCGGAAACTGTGAATGTCAAAGGCTGATGGTCCGTGAAAATTTTTATATCTTGGGCACCATATAGGTAGTTACGCAGTTTACCTAGAGCCCATACGATGGCTAACAGTTCTCTCTCGTTGGTCGCGTAGTGCGTTTCGCTAGTTTTGAGAGTTCTTGAAATCATGGTTATTGGTCTGCCCCCTTGCGAAAGGACAGCTCCAATGCCACTCATTGATGCATCCGTGGTTAGATCGAATGATTGACCGAAATCTGGATACACGAGGCAGACATCTTCTGATGCCAGAATGTTGCGTAATTTTTGAAAGGCATTACGTTGGGTTTCATCGAAGTTTACTCCAACTTTCCTGGACATGTGTTTACTAACTTTGCCATTTTCTCCCTTGAGTATATTTCTTAGGGGAGCTGCTAAGGATGCAAAATCTTTTATGAAGACCCTATAGCAGCCGGCCAGGCCGAGGAAAGACCTAAGGCTGTAGAGGCTCTTTGGTTCAATATACTCTTGGATGGTTTTGACTTTTTCGGGGTCAGTTTTTATGCCGTGTTTGGTCACTAAAAAGCCTAAAAACTCATGTTGGCATCACACAGGTTCCTTAGCACTGTGTCAACACGCTTTACATGGTCGATTTCGTTTTCTGAGAAAACTATCACATCGTCTACGTATACGTAGCAAGTTTTCCCTATTTGTTCCCTTAGAACGTCGTCTATAGCCCTTTGAAAAATGCTTGACGCATTCTTGAGGCCAAAGGGCAACCGACAAAACTCATATTTGCCGCCATTAATTGAAAATGATGTTTTTTCACGGTCTTGTTCCGCGAGGAGAATTTGATGGTAACCCGACTTTAAGTCCAGGGTTGTAAAAAATTTTGCCTTTCCCAGGTTCGCTAGAATCATAGGGATGCTAAGCATTGGGTACCGGTCGGCAATAGTTCGCTAGTTTAGCTTTCTAAAGTCTATCACAAGGCGTTTGTTTTTGTCGCCGTTGCTGTCGGTCCCCTTTTTGTCGACAACCCAGACTGGGCTGTTGTACGGTGACCTTGATGGTCTGATTATACCATCTTTGAGTCAACATTCAATTTCTTTGTTTACAAAGTCAGATACGCCCATTGGCAGGGGGTACAACTTGGAGTATATTGGTTCGCTGTCTCTAGTTCTAACTGTGGCAACAACAGAGGTATTGAACTGCTGTGAAGCGGTGGTGCATTTATAATGTCTATATTGTAGCTGTTCTTCAGGAATGATGTGATCATTTCTGAGTTGAATGCCGCTTCATTGTCACAGTAGAGTGTTTTGATTTCAGGGAAAATGTTTATTAGCTGAATAATGGGTGTTTTTACATCTATTGCTGCTCGAGACGGTAGTGGTTGTACGACGGCAAACTTTGAAAACTTGTCTAGTCTAAAACTAGTTTTTTGTCGGTGGCAAAAAGGTCGATGTGCAATATTTCGCCTGCGTATGAAGGGATTGGAGTGGCACCCAATTCCTGTTTTTGCGGGTGTCTATCGTATTTGGATTTTGTGCAAACTTTGCAATTTTCAACGACTTCCTTGGCTAGGTTGGACATTTTGGGAAAATAATAGTCACGAAGGACTTGTTTAATGTTTTCCTGTGCTGCTCTATGCGTTCGGTTATGTTCTGTCAATATTATTTCTATCTGTTCATTTCTATCAGAAATGTCGAGCACATAGTTCTAGTAGTGCCAAAACTTGGTTGCAGGGAAGCTGGAAACTAGAATATGCTGGAAGCTTACTAGTGTCGGAAAGTCGCAGTGAAAGGCATTTACTGCGTCTGTAACAATGAGAGGTTTTATTGTTTCAATTAATGAATTTTTGTCAGTGAAGCTGACCAGGTGGCGAATCTTTTGGCCAAAAAGTATCTTTTTGCGTTGTAATGGGAAGCACGCTTCTTCTAAGATAATCTGGTTTTTGAAACAATTTACTGGTTTGTCGGTCATTTCGACCGTGTAGGTCAGAGACAGTTCGCTGTGAATCGTTGCAGCGTCCGATTGAAGTTCATTTTGTAAGGCGTTTATGTTTTGCCTAGAAAGGGCGTCAGCCACAAAGTTCTCTTTCCCTGGTTTGTAAAGTACCGTCGCGTTGTGTTCGTCTATAAAGGCTTTCCACCTTTTGATCTTGGCGTTAGTATTTTTCTCGGAAATTGTGAATGTCAAAGGCTGATGGTCCGTGCAAATACGATGGCTAACAATTCTGTCTCGTTGAGATTTCTTGAAATCATGGTTATTGGTCTGCCCCCTTGCGAAAAGACAGCTCCACTGCCACTCATTGATGCATCCGTGGTTAGGTCGAATCATTGACCGAAATCTGGATACACGAGGCAGACATCTTCTGATGCCAGAATGTTGCGTAATTTTTGAAAGGCGTTACGTTGGGTTTCATTGAAGTTTCCCCCAACTTTCCTGGACATGTGCTTACTAACTTTTCCATTTTCTCCCTTGAGTATATTTGTTAGGGGAGCCGCTAAGGATGGAAAATCTTTAATGAAGACGCTATAGTAGCTGGCCAGGCCGAGGAAAGACCTAAGGTTGTAGATGCTCTTTGGTTCAATATACTCTTAGATGGTTTTGATTTTTTCGGGGTCAGTTTTTATGCCGTGTTTGGTCACTAAAAAGCCTAAGAACTCAATGCTTTCTTTAAAAAACTGAGTTTTCTCTTGTGACACTCTCATGTTGGCATCACACAGGTTCTTTAGCACTGTGTCAACATGCTTTACATGGTCGATTTAGTTTTCGGAGAAAACTATCACATCGTCTACATATACGTAGCGAGTTTTCCCTATTTGTTCCCTTAGAAAGTCGTCTATAGCCCTTTGAAAAATGCTTGACGCATTCTTCAGGCCAAAGGGCAACCGACAAAACTCATATTTGCCGCCATTTATTGAAAATTATGTTTTTTCACGGTCTTGTTCCGCGAGGAAAATTTGATGGTAACCCGACTTTAAGTCCAGGGTTGTAAAAAATTTTGCCTTTCCTAGGTTCGCTAGAATCATAGGGATGCTAGGCATTGGGTACCGGTCGGCAATAGTTCGCTCGTTTAGCTTTCTAAAGTCGATCACAAGGCGTTTGTTTTTGTCGCCGTTGCTGTCGGTCCCTTTTTTGTCGACAATCCAGACTGGGCTGTTGTACGGTGACCTTGATGGTCTGATTATACCATCGTTGAGTATACATTCAATTTCTTTGTTTACAAAGTCAGTTACACCCATTGGCAGGGGGTACCACTTAGAGTATATTGGTTCGCTGTCTCCAGTTCTAACTGTGGCAACAACAGAGGTATTGAAAGGTAACGCCTCGTTAGAGGTCGAGAACGCTTTTTTCCTCTTTGTGACCATGTCTCTGAATTCCTTTTTTACCGATTTTGGTACAACTATGTCGTTCATATTGGTGAAATTGACATTAGAACACTCATAGAATCCTAACGTTTCTTGTTTGTCTAGGTATTTCAAGGTGTTATCCTGAAGGTCCAACGTGACTCCCGCATGCGTTAGAAGGTCGAAGCCTATAATGGCGTCGAACAAGGTGAGTATGTCTAACAGGAAAAAGGGGGATGTCTGCTCAAAAATCTTGACCAGACATTTATCTTTAACTTTACTGGAGCCGTGGATCGAGTGAAGGGCTTATCGGCTGGTGTAACTACTTTTAGCTCCTTTACGGGCCTGATATAGTTCTTAGCCGCCCCGGTATCTATCAAAATGTTTAAGGTTCTCCCAGCCAACTGTCGTTTAATGAACAGCAGCCGGAAGCGTTCCCTAATAAATTCAACGAATCATTGAGGCAATGGACTTGGTTTCGTCTTTAATACAAGCTACAGCATTTTCTGCTGCCTCCTTGTATTTTTGATCTTCGTCGGCTGAGTTGTTTTGAGCTATATTGTTCACATTTTATCGTCTGGGGCCTGTAAAACGCTCTGACGCGTTTGCCCTTTTCTGGGGGTGTGAACCTAAGTTCTGATTATTTCCGAACTCCGTGCGTTGTCTAAACTTGGAAGAGTTATCGACTTCCATTGGCACGGGTGGATCTTCCTCGATACCTTTCTTGCTTTCCTGATGGTTCTGCTGTTTTTTTACAAAATGAGGGTTTCTTTCTTGATCCTTGTTGTCCCTATTATTTTTGCCTTGCTTATTGTGTGAGCTGTATTTGTTGCCCTCGCTCCCCTGAGCTCTTTCTTCTAGCGCTCTAGCGTATGATGCAGAAAAGGCGCTACGTTCGATACTAGCTTCGGCCTCCCTGGCTAATGCCCATGCAGCCGGTAAGTCTTTTGGCTGTGCTGGAAACACGGCTGCTCTTAGGTTCTTTCTTAGACCCGAGACGAATGCATGTAGAGCATCTGATCTAACCTCATCATTAAGCAGTATGGCTTGTTGGGCCTCATGAGACATGACGATTTTATTCGTGACCAAAGTCAATTTTCGTTCAACTTCGTCATAGTAGCTCATGAGGCTTAGGTCACTTTGTCTGGCCAATTCTAATCCTTGTCGTAAGAGGCGTAGCGAAGTTTTGTCTCCATAGGTGCAATCCAGCCTAGCTATTATAGCCTCAAAATTCAGCACAGTGTTGTGCGAAACTAACAGTGCTCTTGCTCGTCCTCGGATTTTATTCCGGATAATTGTTACCGCTTGGTAATAGTTAGCACTGCCCTCGTAGGATCTGAATAATTCGTAGGCATCGGTGGCCGATTGCCTCCATGCTACGTATTCATCTGGTATGCCGTTAAAATCGGGTACCGATATTATTATGTTAAGTTGTAGGTCACACCTAATATTTGGGTCTACCGATATTCTTTGGTATGTTTCTACCTGAGGCACTTCTATTCGCAAGCTATTTAATTGTTGTTGTAACTGATTTAATTCCAGTCGATGTCTCTTGACACTGTAAGGCGCTATCTATCTTCGGGATCTGTATCCCACACTTCGTCACTAGGGATTTCTGTTTTTATTTGCCTATTTAAATCAAAACGGCTCATTGATTTACGGAACTGCACTGAAACAAATCAATCACTGCTGTGTTTTTACAAGCTTTTTTTTATTTAATGGCTAACTTGGCAAAGAACATGATAAACTTGCGTTTGTTTTTTTTTTTTTATATTGTCACTATATTCACTGCTGCCAATCACGCTGGTGTATTTTTATTATTTGTTTATTCGTTTCACTTAATGTGTGGTTTGACTTGAAATTAAAACTTTATGAACTTACATTAACGGAGACATAATGTGGGTTCGTAGACTGTTTTGTTGGGCGCCAATTATTGGATCTCTGAGTCCCTCGTCGCTAGATGAGGTTCCCTCAATGCGAGATATCCAAATGTATAGGTGAATCGTATAGGAAGATTATGTTGGGGAGTTGACTTGACTCCCCATTATTGGCCTTGTGGTACAATAATTATAATCAATAATAATACATCATTTATTTACGGCAAAGCCGGAGCAAGCACAATTTATTGTTATCTCTTTAAATGCTTGGTACAAACTAAAACTAAAATGGAACAAAAGCGAAAGCTAAAGCTTAAGGCTGTGCAAAGTAAATAGCCGGAATAGCCGAGTCAGCATAACTGATAAACAAATCTACTTGCGCAACGTCAAGCATCATGTTACCAGTGCTGACTTTGGGCATTGAGCTGACTCTGGCGCGTCAGCGGAATGCGCACGTGAGGGTAGTACTTATTCTACAAAGTTATAGCGCGAGGGTTACTTGTTAACTAGTATACGATATCAGATAAAGTTATCTCATCTGCAAGTTTCGCCGGTTGGTACGAATGGAGCCTAATATTCCAAAATCTGACATTATATCTGTGGCGTACCTTTGTTTGTCTTCTCAGTTATATCTGAGCCACAGCCAATGAAGTTTTTGCACTTCTTTCGATGCTGTCGTAAACTGCTTTTCGCTTCATACTACGTACAGTTAAGTGATGATATCGTCTGTTCAAAGCAGCTTCGCAGACTTGCTACAACCGGAGTTTCGTGTAATCGTGATTTTCTTCCCATCTTGGTCACTATTTATCATTAGAAATTTGTTTATCACATCCTAGAGAGAATAGGGACGTATATATGGCCCGGTACTGAATCAATCAGAGCGGAGATGCTATTAAAAAATATAAGAATTGCATCGAAGTCAACCAAACTCTCAAAAATACCAATAAAATGTATATTTTTTAAGTATTCGCCGCTGAGTCTTCGCAATATTGATAATGGTAGAATTGGCGTAACTTCCCTTTTTGTTTGGCTATAGTTACTTCGATTTATTAGGAGTGCCTTGACCCACACAACTCTTCTGGCGTTGACCGAGGCACCAAATCCGAATTAATATCATCTAACCCTTGTGTTTCAAATGCACTTTCTATGTATTGATTTAATATTTCCAATCGATACTTAATTTCGAATCTTTCAAAGACATTATTGGGCAATGTCATTTGTCAAGTCTTTATACGCATTCAACAGGCCTTCAGTTCTTTAATAACGTGCCAGTCATGATTGTTGTAATTAAAGTTCAATCGAACCATTTGCATTATTACCTACTGTTCAACGGCAAGCTCATGAACCATACAACAATTTTAACTAATGCTTGTTAGATCGTCAATATCTATATATTATGTTTAAGCTGTTCACGAACGAATTTGACACCTCTTATCTATTTAGCAGAAACACCACAACCACACAGTATGAATAACTGTATGAACGGTGTGGAGAAATGCACACTTGTACATGCACACTAGCGTGAGAAACGATATTCGTTCAGAAACAAGAACGTACCAGCGCTCGAGAGCACAAATAGCAAATGTGCAGACAAATATTACAACAGCGCACAAGCTAAGCTGGTGACTGCTGCACATATATACATACACGCAGATTACAGGTTGTTAGGTCGAGCGCAAAAACTTGACTTTTTATTTTGAATAATTACGAGTATTTCTCATCATCATTCTCTTTTCCGAGGAAATAACAATTCAATTTTTTATTGCTCTAGCTAGGGTATTCCTTAATCGATATTAGACTCAACTTTTTTTTAATTCCCATGAGTCAATGCTATCAATCGACATTCAACAGATTTATTTCCCGATGTAGTGAAACTCCTTATCATAATAGTAGAAATCAGATCTGTCTTGAAATATTGAGGGTTTTTAATTTTTACTGATTGTACTAGAGTATTTTTCATCCGATTTAATAGTATTATGGAAGCGTATTGATTCGCGATATTGAATTGTATTCACTGATTACCCGTGGCTTCAGGCCTTTTTAACTTATTTATTTCATTTCGAAGAAGAATTCAGGAACTTTAAATTACTCTAGCTCGGCTAAGATTTACCCGATGTTGGAATTCAAAAAAAAAACTTTTTGATTCATAAGAAACTATACAAAAGTTTTATTATTAAAATGTTGCCAACAATATAAGTAGTGTAACAACTTATCATAAAAACAAAAATTAAATTTTACGGACGTGAAGTACTTTTCATCCGATATTTGGATATTTGGAGTATGAAGTTTGCACGACTCTAGCTCGGGTAATCTTTAACTGATTTGAGATTCAACTTTACTTTTACCTTTATAAAAACCAGTATTTTAATTGATAAATTTCATTCGTAATTAAATTGGCGATTAACCAGACTATTTCTGAAATTTGGTTTACTATAACTAAAGTCTTGCTGATTTCTAGGAGTGCTAGCTTGCCAGAAATGTATCGATTCGGATTCAACTTTATTTTTTTCTATATCAGAACTAATACAAGGAATTTAAATTGAAAATTTTCATTTTAATTAAATTGACAATTAACCTGAATATTTATTAAATTTGCTTTACTATAGCTAAAGTCTTGCTGATCCTTAGAAGTGCTGGCTTGCTAGAAATTTATCGATTCGGAGTATCGATTCCAATTTACTAATTTTTAATAAAATTTGGAGGCTCTAGCTATTAAGACGTAGAATTTATTAATTGCATTTCGATAATGTTTTTATTCGATACAAACAAAATTTCGAGTCTCTAGCTCTTATGGATGCTGAAATTAGCCAAACGTGTTTAATGACTTTTGTTTTACTTAATGGATGTTAATGATATTTTCAGCATATGATGTGTATTCTATTGGCTTGGTTAAGATGCAAACGACTTTACATAATAGCTATCTCCAACAGAACTTTAATTTAAATAATTTGGGGAAATTTTGAGCTGGTATTCAAAATCCAACAAAAATCAAAATTGCATAGAACATACAAAAACTATATAAAAAATTTGTTCGCCATACGGCGATAACGTGGACGTAATTGACGATACTGCAGATGTCGATAATGTAGATTTCAATAATATAGGTATCTTTAATAATGATGTCGATAATGAATATGTCGATAATGAAGATGCCGATAATGAAAATGTCGATATGGATAATGTGGATGTAGATTTCGAAAATGTTGATGTCGATAGAGTAGATGTCGATACTTGAGATGTAGATGTAATGTAAATGTCAATATTGTCAATATTGTCAATAATGTCCATAATGCCGACGATGTCGATGTAGATTTCGATAATGTAGACATAATTGTCGATACTGCAGATGTCAATAATGAAGGTGTCCATAATGAATATGTCGGTAATGACGATGATGTCGATATCGATAATGTGTATGTAGATTTAAATAATGTAGAGGTCGATAATTGAGAAGTAGATGTAGTTGTCGATAATGTAGATGTGGATGTCCATAATGTCGATAATGCCGACGATGTATATGTAGATGTAGATGATGAAAATGTAGATTTCGGTAATGATGATGTCGATATTGTAGATGTAATTGGCTATAATGTTATATGTGGATGTCGATAATGTAGATGTCAATATCGATCATGTTGATGTAGATTTCGATAATGATGATGTCGGTATTATAGATGTAATAGGCTATAATGTTATAAGTAATTGTCTATAATATCGATGTCGATGTCGATAATGTAGATATCGATAATGTTTACAAGATCATAAATTGCCCCGCGAACAGAGCTGGAACATTGTCAGATTCGCAAATAAACTTCGTACGGAAGTGTGTGAAATTGAAAATGCATCTCAACAGGAGATTTTTCGTTCTGAAATCGAGGATTTTAGACGTTTCCTTAAAAAACACTATAATCGTCGCCTTGATGGTGAATGACAATCAGCCTGCGAACTTATTAAACTTACAACTTGCTTAATACGTCACGACTGATTAATCTCCTAATCGGAAGCTGCTATTTTCTTTAAATTACTCTGTTGGATCCGAATAAGCCGTAGATGGGTTTATGTATTGAAAATACTTGATTTTTCAACTACAACAATGACTATATCTCATACTCTTTTCAGAAAAATTGACTATAAAGACTCCATATAGATGGAATATAAAAAAAACAAGACCAGCAATTTGAAATGACCAGATGGGAAAGTCAATTTGACGGTACACTAAAGAGAAGTCGTCGAAATTCCAAACGCCAATTCGAAAAGTGCACTTCAAGTAGTAGCACTCAAGCATACGTACTGATATATATCCTGATAATGCAATCAAAAGCTAAATATTTTAAGCTTATTCTATATTATCTACGTAGTACAAATTGAACTTTATGCTGAATAACATGATATGATATGGAAAACAGTTTCTTCCGAACTTTCGTTTAACTCTGAATTAAGGAGTTCAACAATATTTGTAATTTTAGGCACCAGCGATTAAAAAGTTATGTTTTGATATTTCTTGTATATAATGTCGTGAGATTTCAGAACAATTCTCTAATTCTAGTACAAAAATTTCGTAATGACTCGCCTTTGAAAAGTGCAAAATCTATATTTTCGGATTACAGTCAAAGTATACAGAAATATTCGGACGCATATAGCCCCAACCACTAATAATTCGAACAGCATTTTTTATGTTTTTTACTAAAGATAACAAATACCAATGCATTTTGTCTTAAAGAGAATTTTATTCTCTTAACGACAACGGTAGATAAGAAAAAAATTACCACTATAAATTCGAACGCTGCGTAAAATGATTTACTATCATACTTAAAACAATAATTTAATAAGCATTAGAATTGTGTAACGTCCCCTTTGGCCTGTATTACGCATTTAACCCTTTTTCGTATTGAGTCCCACATCTCTTGCAACTTGGTTTTCAAGTCAGAAATGCTCCTTTGTGGCTCATTTGGAAGTTTGCTTCTTATTAGCCAATCAAAAACCTCCATTTGATTATATTCTAGTCAATTCTTGGTTCGTTCGTCTGCGCCGTCCGAGATATAATTTATTAACTGCATTTCAATCATGTTTTTATTCGATAACAATCGATAACGTTCACACATACAATACGATAACGTAGACGTAATTGTCGACACTGCAGGTGTCAATAATGTAGATTTCAATAATAAAGGTATCTATAATAAAGATGTCAATAATGAAGATGTCAATATTGAATATGACGATAATGAAGATGCCGATAATGTAAATGTCGATATGGATAATGTGGATGTAGATTTCGAAAATGTTGATGTCGATAGAGTAGATGTCGATACTTGAGATGTAGATGTAATGTAAATGTCAATATTGTCAATAATGTCCATAATGCCGACGATGTCGATGTAGATTTCGATAATGTAGACATAATTGTCGATACTGCAGATGTCAATAATGAAGGTGTCCATAATGAATATGTCGGTAATGACGATGATGTCGATATCGATAATGTGTATGTAGATTTAAATAATGTAGAGGTCGATAATTGAGAAGTAGATGTAGTTGTCGATAATGTAGATGTGGATGTCCATAATGTCGATAATGCCGACGATGTATATGTAGATGTAGATGATGAAAATGTAGATTTCGGTAATGATGATGTCGATATTGTAGATGTAATTGGCTATAATGTTATATGTGGATGTCGATAATGTAGATGTCAATATCGATCATGTTGATGTAGATTTCGATAATGATGATGTCGGTATTATAGATGTAATAGGCTATAATGTTATAAGTAATTGTCTATAATATCGATGTCGATGTCGATAATGTAGATATCGATAATGTTTACAAGATCATAAATTGCCCCGCGAACAGAGCTGGAACATTGTCAGATTCGCAAATAAACTTCGTACGGAAGTGTGTGAAATTGAAAATGCATCTCAACAGGAGATTTTTCGTTCTGAAATCGAGGATTTTAGACGTTTCCTTAAAAAACACTATAATCGTCGCCTTGATGGTGAATGACAATCAGCCTGCGAACTTATTAAACTTACAACTTGCTTAATACGTCACGACTGATTAATCTCCTAATCGGAAGCTGCTATTTTCTTTAAATTACTCTGTTGGATCCGAATAAGCCGTAGATGGGTTTATGTATTGAAAATACTTGATTTTTCAACTACAACAATGACTATATCTCATACTCTTTTCAGAAAAATTGACTATAAAGACTCCATATAGATGGAATATAAAAAAAACAAGACCAGCAATTTGAAATGACCAGATGGGAAAGTCAATTTGACGGTACACTAAAGAGAAGTCGTCGAAATTCCAAACGCCAATTCGAAAAGTGCACTTCAAGTAGTAGCACTCAAGCATACGTACTGATATATATCCTGATAATGCAATCAAAAGCTAAATATTTTAAGCTTATTCTATATTATCTACGTAGTACAAATTGAACTTTATGCTGAATAACATGATATGATATGGAAAACAGTTTCTTCCGAACTTTCGTTTAACTCTGAATTAAGGAGTTCAACAATATTTGTAATTTTAGGCACCAGCGATTAAAAAGTTATGTTTTGATATTTCTTGTATATAATGTCGTGAGATTTCAGAACAATTCTCTAATTCTAGTACAAAAATTTCGTAATGACTCGCCTTTGAAAAGTGCACGTGTTGGCAGGACCTTATAAGTACTCATTCTGCGGCTGAACATAAATCGTTACTCCAAATACGCTTCCAAAAGGGTAACCATCTAAAATTCGAAGGAAACATAATCCAGTTATAGTTTTGCAATGTTATAAAAGAACTATACAAAGATCAATAGTTTTTTTGTCAAAGTTCAAGAGAATGTTTTGAGAAGTTTTGAAGACAGTGAAGTCATATCGATACTCTGAATCAATACGATTCTTGCAAGCTAGATAAAATATTAAATATTACCCGAGCTAGAGTCATGCCAACTTCAAAATCTATATTTTCGGATTACAGTCAAAGTATACAGAAATATTCGGACGCATATAGCCCCAACCACTAATAATTCGAACAGCATTTTTTATGTTTTTTACTAAAGATAACAAATACCAATGCATTTTGTCTTAAAGAGAATTTTATTCTCTTAACGACAACGGTAGATAAGAAAAAAATTACCACTATAAATTCGAACGCTGCGTAAAATGATTTACTATCATACTTAAAACAATAATTTAATAAGCATTAGAATTGTGTAACGTCCCCTTTGGCCTGTATTACGCATTTAACCCTTTTTCGTATTGAGTCCCACATCTCTTGCAACTTGGTTTTCAAGTCAGAAATGCTCCTTTGTGGCTCATTTGGAAGTTTGCTTCTTATTAGCCAATCAAAAACCTCCATTTGATTATATTCTAGTCAATTCTTGGTTCGTTCGTCTGCGCCGTCCGAGATATAATTTATTAACTGCATTTCAATCATGTTTTTATTCGATAACAATCGATAACGTTCACACATACAATACGATAACGTAGACGTAATTGTCGACACTGCAGGTGTCAATAATGTAGATTTCAATAATAAAGGTATCTATAATAAAGATGTCAATAATGAAGATGTCAATATTGAATATGACGATAATGAAGATGCCGATAATGTAAATGTCGATATGGATAATGTGGATGTAGATTTCGATAATGTTGAAGTCGATACTGTAGATGTCGATACTTGAGATGTTGAGATGTAAATGTAATTTTCAATAATGTAGATGTCCGAAACAATAGGAGGCCCTCACAGCAAAATTGAACCGAATTGAGAAACTTAGAAAAAAGATTCAGAATATGAAAACGATATGACAAAGTTTCTAGTAAATCAGTACAGTAAGTTTGTCGATAAATTTTTTTGTTTGCATATCTTTAAACTTCGTCTGTTTTTTGTTTGGAAGGTTTTCAATGAGTTTTGAAAGATATTTTTTCTAGAAAATTGATTATCTATGAACTTATATTATGAGCATATATTGGTTACATAAGTTTGTATTGAAGTTGAAGTTGCGGTTATATTCAAAATTTTTTCTTAAAGATTAATGTTACAACTTAATTTTTTGACTGCTTACGATCTAAAAAGGATTGATCTTTATTGGTAAAGGAGTTAGAAATAATATATTTATAATATGATTTTTCGGTTTCGTCTCGCAAACCACAAATTAATACAATATATCATATAGTTGTCAAACTATCAAGAATAGAAGCGAGAGTAGTAGGCAAGGATATAAAGATATTCGATAAGCTTTGGGATCTTTGGGATATTTATACTTGAGTCTACACGAATACGTAATCCTACTTGGATTAGATTATACAAATTTAAAATCTATAAAATCAATAGCTACGAAACGGCATTCATACTGACACAAAAATCAGATAAAACGAACATTGCACAAAACCAATATTACTTTTCCCTTCTTATATAAAAATTTAACTCGATATTGTTTTGTATAAAAATATAATTAATATTTGTTCATTCAGCTTCAATACTTACATCCTCAATAACCGGTTGGAACTTCATAAAAACAGCAAATAGTAGATCCGTTATTGTGTTATAGAATCCTCGTAGTACATTACTTACGCGTCTGATGTAATTAGAAAGATGACTCTCAAAAATTGATATGGCAACTGCCCCTGTGAACGTGAATTTTAACATTGGTGTATTACAAATCTTTTCACAGGTTCGAGCTATATTTTTATTGGCCCGTTTATACATATCCATTGTTTCCTGTAGTTTAGTTGTATGTTTAGCACAATCTGCAATATACGCATCACTTAAGTCTCCACCATAGCTCAATTTAAAAACTCCAGGAGCAATCTTTCGGTCACAAGCCTGTATAAGAGATCTGAAGAACTTTCTCTCCTGTTCAGATAACGCCGCTAAAATATGATTATAATTTAAACAGACTTGTAATACACTGTTATAGACAAATCGAAGAGTATCTTGTTTCTCGAAAATCTTTCGTACTGGGCCTAACACCGAAAATCCAAGACGGGAAAAATGTTGTGCTTGGTCACAAATACTTAAAATGCTTGGATCTATATTACACTCTAGAAGGCCTTTCTTTTTCTTACTACGAGCAAGCAAAAATCGATCCAGCTTTTGATTTAAGGATGGGCTACAACAATTTTTTTGCCATTCATCATAGGATTTTCTCATTTCCTTATCAAACTCTTTTCTTAAGTTTTCAAACTTATTGAGTACGATTAAAGCTTCGGATACATTTGGTAACCATTCAGACGAATTTAATCGATTTCGAAGCCAAGCAAGTCTCTCAATATTGATGCGATAGCCAATAGCCCTTGAAGCATAGTACGGCACCCACGTCTCATGTAATTTGCTGCGATCCATTAAGCTATGTGAAGTTGAGTCCATTTCATTACAAAATAGTAGCCATACCTCTGTAACTTGACGCAAATACGATTTTCTTATTGAGCTGCGGTATGAATAGAAAAGCATCACATTTAGAGATTCGATAGCCTCTTCAACGTTGCATACATGTAGAAAGACATTTGACATAAGTCGTTGCACAGTCTCATCCATGCTTCGAACTGTTCGCCGATATTTAAGAACCTCTTCATACCAATCATTTTTATGCACATTAAGTATTAACTCTTTCGAATCGGTATTTAATGCTGTTAAGGTAGATAAAAACTGGCTTTCAACTAGCTCGGTTGTTTTTTCAAACTCAGGCCCAGTAGTACCTCCAAATTGTGGCTTAGGAATGCTCTCAGCTTCATCCAAACGTCCGAAAACAATCATAGACTCGCATATATCAATGACATCATTTAATCGCTCCATAAAAGCATCAACGTGATTGAAAATCATTGCATTATCTAAATTCCAACCTAAGCTACTATCAAATTTAATATTTTCTTTTGCCATAAAACTATATATTCCTTTATAGGTAAGGCAGCAGTTTAAAGATAAGTTACAAACTTTTATTCCGAATCGAGAACTGCCAGAAAGTATCTTATCCAAGTTAATCATTTCAGTGCAGAACCGAATAATTCTGTTACTTAAATCCCGAAAAAGTCCTGTTATCAAGTCACGTCTATTGTAATGCTCCGAATTTACCCAAATAAAATGTATAAGGTTAATTATCTTTGGTAATAATTGAGATAATACTACAGGGCTGTCAGTAAGATTAATTTCAGCACACGGATCCATAAGTAGGTGTAGATATTTTATATTTGACATAGCCCTTTCCATTTCGTAGCTTGACTCATAAATAAGTTCATCAATTTGTTTAATGTATACAGAGTGAGAATTGCGCAAAATTTTAATGATACTCTGTACATCGACTTGTTCCAACTGGGTATTCAAAGCCTGTAAGACTTCAACTATACCAACCAGAAATTAATACGTCAAATCTTGGTACTAGCAACATACTTACATCGGTAAAGCCAGAATTCATATTCGTCTTCTAACACAACGAAATCATTAGGAACGTTTAATGTCTTATCATTTAAGAGCGTTCGAATTTGTGTTGCCCAAAACACTGAAATGGATTCAAGATTTTTAACAAACTCGGGATCATATGAAATGTTTTCCCTTGGAATTTGTTTAACAATATACGGAACATACAACACAGTCATCCCCGACATTTTAAAATGCATTCCTGTTAAGTAAACTAGAAATTTGTCCAAAGCTTTGCAAAATCGCTGCTTAATATTGTCATCCCATTCTGAATGATTTCGAAATACAGGTGCATACGCTAACTCCAAAACTCGAAGAAGGCAGCCATCAACATCGTTGTGAATGGTTCCAAAATTAACAAAATCGTGAAACGAATCACTGGTAAAGATTTGATTAGGTGATCGAACAAAGTAACTTATATCAAGAATTGGAGCAACTGGAAATCCCAGACAGGCGGTTATAATATTGGAATCGTAAAACACTGTAAGCATTGGCTTACTAGGCTTTAATAACCACATTCTTATTATGTTAAGGGTGTCCTCACTCCAATCACTGTGATCAAGTGAATATAAAATAGTCATTCGTTGCACCATTTCTACTAAATTTTCCAATTCATCTTCCGCGTAAACGGTGGACGATAAATATGTTCGTATTGATTCATTTGACTCTAGATTTTTAATTCCATGACCTAATAATAGAGATCCCAATCTATAAAGTATTTATATGGAAAAAATACTTACCTTCATTATGATAATTGTCAAAGTCATCAAATTGAGGTTCGTTTTCTTCAGTTGCACCAGAAGAGGCCATTCCACTATACATGTTTCTCGATTTGATTTAATGTAAATCATTTAGAACTTAGTTTCTCAAGATTTGAAATACAAGTTGAAAGCTAAATTAGCCTACTTTGAGAATGGAAAATATTTACAAATTTTGGGTATATTAGAAATACTATTATTTAAAGTGGTACAGGTTCGAAATTTGATTATTTAGTGTTTTGTGCAAATTGTGTTCAATTTTTAAGCAATTGGTGCTATAAACTGAAATATTAAAAATATACTTATGTGAATAACACAATTTATATCTCGAACGTTTTAAAGCCCTCAAATTCTGTATTTAGTTTTATGTTATTTTATGCAATTTTGATTTTTGTTAGATTATGGATACCGGCTCCAAATATCCCAAAATTCTTAAAATTTAAGATTAGCTGGAAATAGGGCCATTATGTGAATGCGATTGCATCTCAACCAACCCAATAGGATATGTAGATTATATGCTGAAAATTTCATTAAAATCCATAAAGTAAAACAGAATTTATTAAGAAAAACGATTGTCAAATTGGTCCGTCTGTCCGTATGTGTGAACCCGTCGATCTCAGCATCCATATGAGCTAGAAACTATACATTTTTTTGTATCGAAATGCAGTTAATAAATTATATCTCGTACGTCTTAATAGCTAGAGCCTCCAAATTTTGTTAAAAATTAGTGAATTGAAATCGATACTCCGAATCGATACCTTTCTAGCAAGCTAGCAGTTCTAGAGATCAGCAAGACGTTAGTTATAGTAAAGGATTTAATAAATAGTCAGGTTAATTGTCAATTTAATTACAAATGCAATTTTTCAACTTAAATTCCTTGTATTAGTTCCGATAAAGAAGAAAATAAAGTTGAATCCGAATCGATACATTTCTAGCAAGTTAGCACTCCGAGAAATCAGCAAGACTTTAGTTATAGTAAACCAAATTTCAGAAATAGTCTGGTTAATCGCCAATTTAATTACGAATGAAATTTATCAATTAAAATACTGGTTTTTATAAAGGTAAAAGTAAAGTTGAATCTCAAATCAGTTAAAGATTACCCGAGCTAGAGTCGTGCAAACTTCATACTCCAAATATCCAAATATCGGATGAAAAGTACTTCACGTCCGTAAAATTTAATTTTTGTTTTTATGATAAGTTGTTACACTACTTATTTTGAGTTCCTGACCATGCCGTTCGGACTCAAAAATGCGCCATCCGTTTTCCAACGGGCAGTCATGCGTGCCTTGGGTGACTTGGCCTATTCATACGTGATTGTTTACATGGATGATATCATGATCGTGTCACCCACAGTCGAATTAGGATTGGAAAGGTTGAAAATAGTACTAGACATTCTCACAGATGCTGGATTCATTTTTAATGTTAACAAATGTAGTTTCTTAAAAACAGTCGTTCAATATCTGGGATATGAGGTAAGAGCAGGGGAAATTCGACCAAACTCGCGAAAGATTGTTGCGTTAACATCGTTGCCACCGCCACAGACGGTTTTTGGTGTACGGCAGTTTATTGGCCTTGCATCCTATTTTCGCAAATTCGTACCCGGATTCTCTCAAGTCATAAAGCCGTTGTATTCCCTAACATCAGGAAGGGAAAGTTTTGCGTGGTCTACTGAGTTGGAAAGCATTCGCAAGAAAATTGTGACTATTCTTACAAACGAACCAGTTCTGGTAATATTCGACCCGCAATACCCTATAGAACTACACACCGACGCTAGCTCAATCGGATTTGGTGCCATGCTTTTACATCGAATTAACAATAAGCTTCACTTTGTAGAATATTTTAGTAAAACAACTTCGCCAGCCGAGTCTAGGTACCACATGTCATAATGACATTATATTAACGGAACAGCCCCTAGAAGGAAGCAGACTCATCATGGCACTAAGCGAAGCTATGGTGGGCAGTGCCTCACAGTGGCTAACTCAAATTGCATATCCCGGCATTAAGTGGATTGAATTTAAGGAATTATTCCTCCGCCGCTACGAAAATAGTGAAACGTCGTCGGCAATGTTTCTAAATCTACTAAACAGTCGCCCAACTAACGGCGAATGTCTTGCGGTTTATGCTAGCCGTTTGGTGACCACTTTAACTTCCAATTGGAAAAACAAAAACATCGAAGAAATTGCTGTTTCAATTGTGCTCGCGAATTTAGCCAATGTGGATAACCGCTTGGAACGGATTGTGTTCACGTCAAAAGTTCAAACTAGAAGTGACTTGCAATCCGAACTAGGCGCATTCTCCTTTAAAAAACATCGTAATGTTGACCGTGATGACGACTCCGGACCTGGACCTGACGCCAAGAAGAGGAGAATATTGACAATAGTGTGCCATTTCTGTGGCAAACCAGGACATAAAATTGCTGAGTGCAGAGCCAAAATGCGACAAAAGGGGGACGCGACATCTCAGCGAGACAAGCCAACTGTTACTTGCTTCAAGTGCGGCCAGCCTGGACACTTCGCAAATCAATATCCGAAAAAGGAATCAACAAGTACACAGGGAGCATTCCAACGGAAAACTGTGAACCAGTGCTTTGTACCAGAGCCAACTGGAGTGATGATGCAGCTCGGTGAGACTTACCCAATTTCTTTTGATTCTGGCGCAGAGTGTTCACTCATTAAAGAGAAAATATGTAGTAAGCTAGCTGGTAAGCGTTTTAACAGCATTATCATGCTAAAAGGTATAGGCGATACTGGCATATATAGCACCTTACAAATATTAAGCCAAGTCACCATAAATGAGAACGCACTTCAAATATTGTTCCATGTAGTGCAAGATAATCATTTGAAAAGCGACATTGTTATCGGCCGCGAAATTCTTAAACAAGGATTTAATGTCACTATATCACAAAACAAGTTTAACGTAGTAAAAGCCAAAGCCGTAAATATTTGCTCAATAGATAGGGAACCAGTTGACCTTACAAATCTCGATACCGAATTGCGCGAGGCTGATAAAGACAAACTAATAAAAATGCTTGAGAATTACTCCACTGCACTTGTAAAAGGGGCACCATCTACACGAGTCACGACAGGGGAAATGAAAATTCGCTTGATTGATCCAACCAAAACTGTACAACGCCGGCCCTATAGACTTAGCCCTGAAGAAAGAGACATTGTCCGAGAAAAGTTAAGTGAGTTACTTAAATGCAACATCATTCGACCCAGCTGCTCCCCTTTTGCCAGTCCTATGCTGCTTGTCAAGAAGAAAAATGGTACAGACCGACTTTGTGTCGACTACAGAGAGTTAAACTCTAACACAATCGCAGACAGGTACCCTTTGCCGCTCATTAGCGACCAGATCGCTAGGCTGCGTGGCGCAAATTACTTCACGTGTGTTGATATGGCGAGTGGTTTCCACCAAATTCCTATCCACCCTGATTCCATAGAATACACTGCATTTGTGACCCCGGACGGTCAATATGAGTTCCTGACCATGCCGTTCGGACTCAAAAATGCGCCATCCGTTTTCCAACGGGCAGTCATGCGTGCCTTGGGTGACTTGGCCTATTCATACGTGATTGTTTACATGGATGATATCATGATCGTGTCACCCACAGTCGAATTAGGATTGGAAAGGTTGAAAATAGTACTAGACATTCTCACAGATGCTGGATTCATTTTTAATGTTAACAAATGTAGTTTCTTAAAAACAGTCGTTCAATATCTGGGATATGAGGTAAGAGCAGGGGAAATTCGACCAAACTCGCGAAAGATTGTTGCGTTAACATCGTTGCCACCGCCACAGACGGTTTTTGGTGTACGGCAGTTTATTGGCCTTGCATCCTATTTTCGCAAATTCGTACCCGGATTCTCTCAAGTCATAAAGCCGTTGTATTCCCTAACATCAGGAAGGGAAAGTTTTGCGTGGTCTACTGAGTTGGAAAGCATTCGCAAGAAAATTGTGACTATTCTTACAAACGAACCAGTTCTGGTAATATTCGACCCGCAATACCCTATAGAACTACACACCGACGCTAGCTCAATCGGATTTGGTGCCATGCTTTTACATCGAATTAACAATAAGCTTCACTTTGTAGAATATTTTAGTAAAACAACTTCGCCAGCCGAGTCTAGGTACCACATGTCATAATGACATTATATTAACGGAACAGCCCCTAGAAGGAAGCAGACTCATCATGGCACTAAGCGAAGCTATGGTGGGCAGTGCCTCACAGTGGCTAACTCAAATTGCATATCCCGGCATTAAGTGGATTGAATTTAAGGAATTATTCCTCCGCCGCTACGAAAATAGTGAAACGTCGTCGGCAATGTTTCTAAATCTACTAAACAGTCGCCCAACTAACGGCGAATGTCTTGCGGTTTATGCTAGCCGTTTGGTGACCACTTTAACTTCCAATTGGAAAAACAAAAACATCGAAGAAATTGCTGTTTCAATTGTGCTCGCGCATTTAGCCAATGTGGATAACCGCTTGGAACGGATTGCGTTCACGTCAAAAGTTCAAACTAGAAGTGACTTGCAATCCGAACTAGGCGCATTCTCCTTTAAAAAACATCGTAATGTTGACCGTGATGACGACTCCGGACCTGGACCTGACGCCAAGAAGAGGAGAATATTGACAATAGTGTGCCATTTCTGTGGCAAACCAGGACATAAAATTGCTGAGTGCAGAGCCAAAATGCGACAAAAGGGGGACGCGACATCTCAGCGAGACAAGCCAACTGTTACTTGCTTCAAGTGCGGGCAGCCTGGACACTTCGCAAATCAATGTCCGAAAAAGGAATCAACAAGTACACAGGGAGCATTCCAACGGAAAACTGTGAACCAGTGCTTTGTACCAGAGCCAACTGGAGTGATGATGCAGCTCGGTGAGACTTACCCAATTTCTTTTGATTCTGGCGCAGAGTGTTCACTCATTAAAGAGAAGATATGTAGTAAGCTAGCTGGTAAGCGTTTTAACAGCATTATCATGCTAAAAGGTATAGGCGATACTGGCATATATAGCACCTTACAAATATTAAGCCAAGTCACCATAAATGAGAACGCACTTCAAATATTGTTCCATGTAGTGCAAGATAATCATTTGAAAAGCAACATTGTTATCGGCCGCGAAATTCTTAAACAAGGATTTAATGTCACTATATCACAAAACAAGTTTAACGTAGTAAAAGCCAAAGCCGTAAATATTTGCTCAATAGATAGGGAACCAGTTGACCTTACAAATCTCGATACCGAATTGCGCGAGGCTGATAAAGACAAACTAATAAAAATGCTTGAGAATTACTCCACTGCACTTGTAAAAGGGGCACCATCTACACGAGTCACGACAGGGGAAAAGAAAATTCGCTTGATTGATCCAACCAAAACTGTACAACGCCGGCCCTATAGACTTAGCCCTGAAGAAAGAGACATTGTCCGAGAAAAGTTAAGTGAGTTACTTAAATGCAACATCATTCGACCCAGCTGCTCCCCTTTTGCCACCTGTGTCCAAGCTGAAATAAGAACCACCTCAGACGCTCCAATTTATACGAAATATTACCCTTATCCCATGTCTTTACAACGAGAAGTAGAAGCACAAATATAAAAACTGCTAGACGACGACATAATTCGCCCCTCTCGTTCTCCATATAACTCTACTGTAATAATAGTACCAAAAAAGTTAGACGCATCAGGTGAAAAGAATTATAGATTATTCATTGACTATAGGAAGTTAAATTCCGTAACCATCGCCGATCGGTATCCCATACCAGCTAGGTGACAACAAAATATTCTCCGTACTTGATTTGAAAAGCGGATTTCATCAGATCCTATTAAGAGAAAAGGACATAGAGAAAACTGCCTTCTCCATATAAAAATGGAAAATATGAGTTTAAACGACTCCCCTTTGGTTTAAAAAACGCGCCATCCATATTTCAAAGAGCCTTAGATGACATACTAAGGCAACACATAGGAAAAATCTGTTATGTTTACATAGACAATATAGTCGTGTTCAGCAAAGATGAAAAATCCCATCTAGATCACCTCGAAACAATATTATGGAATATTGCTCCACGAAGCTAACATAAAATGCCAAATAGACAAATGCGAATTTTTTAAAACTAGAGTAGAATTTTTAGGTTTTGTTATTTCAGATAAAGGCATAGAAACTAACAAAAAAAGGTAGAAGCAATTGCCAACTATCCACCACCAAACACGCTTAAACAACTTCGGTCATTTCTCGGCCTATCCGGCTACTATCGCCGTTTCATCAAAGATTATGCAAAATTAGCAAAACCTCTCACCTCGTTGTTACGTGGTGAGGACGGCAGAATATCGAAGCAAGCTTCAAATATGATATCCATAAAATTAGATTCAGTTGCCCTAGAGGCATTTAATAAATTGAAAAGTTCATTAATATCAGACGATGTTATTCTCAAATATCCCGACTTCAAAAAAGAATTTCACTTGACTACCGAAGCATCGAATCACGCAATCGGTGCAGTTCTCTGCCAAGACGGACACCCTATTTCTTTCATATCTAGAACATTGTGTAAAGCAGAAAAAAATTACGCAACAAATGAAAAAGAAATGTTAGCTATCGTTTGGGCTCTAAAGTCCCTCAAGAATTACCTTTACGGAAATTCAAATGTCAAAATATTCACAGACCACCAACCTCTTACACATTGCCTTAGTAGTTGGCATGGGAACGCCAAAATTAAAAGGCGGAAGGCAATCTTAGACGAATACGACTACCAGCTAGTTTACAAGCCAGGTAAAGAAACCCAACCAGAACCCCTAACCAATTAAATAACCAAATAAATTCAATGACAGCCACCATTCATAGTGCAGATAGTTCAAGCCATCATTTGATACCAAGCCTTGAAGCCCCTATCAACGTTTATAAGAAATAAATCATAATTGCAAAGGAAAACAGGGAAACTTACGAATTTAGCATTCCGTTCCCCACATTCCATAGACACTACATCGCGAAAGAACAATTTTCCGAAACCGACCTTATCAGCTTACTAAAAAAGTACTTAAGCCCATCCGTCATAAACGGAATTCTCACAACTTAAGATATCATGGCCAAGCTACAGAATATCTACCCGTCTCACTTCAATACTTTCAAGATACGATTTTCGCAGAACAGAATTATAGATTTAGAAAAAGACTCGGATCAAGAGGAAGAAATATTAAAAACACACAATAGAGCACATAGAAACGCATACAAAAGCCAAAAACAGATCGCGGAAAAGTACTACTTCCCAAGAATGAAAGCCAAAATTACAAACATAGTAAAACAATGTAGGGTTTGCAAAGAAGAAAAATACGGTAGACGACCAACAAACCCAAGTCTGAAGGAAACACCGATACCAGAGTATCCAGGCCACATCATTCACATAGACATTTATTCTACCGAAAAGCACCTCGTGCTCACTGCAATAGACAAATTCTCAAAGCTTGCGCAAGGTTATATAGAATTATAAAATCTAAAGCTATAGAAGATATCAGACAACCTTTACATGAAATACTTTTCTACTATGGAGTACCAAAATTTGTAGTAGTAGATAACGAAAAATTACTTAATTCGGCTTCCATCTCTTTCATGATGAGAGATCAGCTCAACATTGAAGTTTTCAAAGTACCACCATATAAGAGTTCAGTAAACGGACAGATAGAACGACTACACTCCACTTTATCAGAAATAATGAGATGTCTTAAAAGAGAAGGCAAAGATAGAAACTTCGCAGATCTCCTGCAAAGAGCTATTTACGAGTATAACAATTTCATACATTCAGTCACTAAACAACGCCCACTAGATATTTTTTTTGGCAGAAAGATTACCACAGACCCCGAACAATTCGAACAAGCACGCAAAAATAACATAACAAAACTAAAAGAACAGCAGACCAAAGACCTAAAATATCAACACACGACTAGGATCTAAACTTTCCTCCAGATACAAAAAAGAAATAGTTAAAGAAGACAACGGCACGACCATAAAAACAGAGTCAGGAAAAATAGTACATAAAAGCAGTAGTAATCCCAATACAGACACGAGTGGAAATGACTAATTATACAAATAGTCACATACTCACCCTTCATGACGGATTAGGTAAAATAACTAACTCCTCGACCAGGATAATTCATCTGATAGACGTATTACAACTAAAAAAGGCTTTGGACAAACTTGCAAATCACATAGACACAGAATTAAAGTCGTCCGATTTACATCATACTCTACATTTCGAAGTAGAACAGTCAAAATCAATATTTCACTCTTTATTATACGCAAATAAGACTAGACACACAAGATCCAAAAATGCTTTAGGCACAGCCTGGAAATTTATGGCCGGCTCTCCTGACCACGATGACTTAGTCGCTATAGAAGATAACCTAAATAAACTCATTCAGAATATTAACCAACAAACCATCATAAACACACAATTTCAACAACGAATAAATAATCTCACTCAAATTAACAATATTTTAACCAACGCCATCCAAAAACATTCGTACCCTACTAACAATTTAGATACTAACATACAAATACAAATCCGTCTGATTAAAGAGGAAATAACAAACATAAAATACGCCATACAATGGGCTAAACTAAACATAGTAAACAGCATCCTCTTAAATGATAAAGATTTAGACTTAATACAAAAAGAAATAAATAAAGCTGAAATAGATCTAACAATAGAAGAGATGCTAGAGTTAGCAGACGTATCCGTCTTACATAATAATACCATCATCTTATATGTTGTCAAAATTCCTAATCTAGAAAATATAAATTATGAGAATATAATTATTAGACCTGTAATTAAAGACAATACAATTGTAAACTTACAATTCAAAGAAATTTTCAAATATAAAAACACAATGTTAGGATTAAGAAACAGCTATAAAACTTATAGCAACATAAAAATTTGTAATCAAAAAGATTTAATAGATTTAAGAGAAAACGATTGCATACCCAAATTAATGTTAGGAGAAGATGCAAAATGCGACTACAGCAACGCAGACCACATCGAAAGCTTAGAAGATATCCAAGAAGTCATCATACTACTTAACAACTTCCAAGGCAGAATAAAGTGGGAGGACACTGATCAAATTGTCCAAGGCACTTTACTTATAAAATACCACAACTGCTCTATCACGATCGATGACCGAATATTCTCCAATACAAAAGAAACACTAATCAACCTCAAAACCCCGATTATACAAATATCGGTATCCGAGGCCAAACGCTTGTCTAAAAACGCCTCAGTCTAAAAACATTACATAATCTTCAAATAAATAACACCAAGCACTTAAATCTGTTACAAACCCACTCCGCTACCAACAGCATTGGTCTATTAGCATTGCTTGTAGTGTTAGTCTCAAAAAGGCGAGCTAACAAAAAAGAAGTAATCCTACAAATCGCTTCCGAAATTCCAAACACCGTCAATCACCCAATCACCAACACTTTCGAACATCTTCCAAATCTTCAAATCACCAACATCCCGTTTTTCCGACACTTGAGGAAAACTGTCAAATTGAGGGTGGAAGAGTTAACGTAAGCAAAGTCAAAAGCAGTTCAACGCCCTGCAACACGCGCTGCGCCAAAAATACTGACCTACGGTCTGCATTGCATCCGCTCCAAGCAGCAAAACAATTCTTAAGAATTATGGTTACGAGAGCAACACGCGCAACCGCTGGTGCAACCGCTGGCGCATCCGCTGTAGTCGATATTTAAGCCACCTAACAGTGTAATAGAGTTTTAGTTTTCATTTTGATAATCGAATAAATAAGTCGCTTTGCTGCGACAAAGTAATCGAAACAAAACGTTTTTTTAACTGGCGCCCGAGAAGGGACCAGCGCGTACAATAGAATACCCAGTTTCTAAGTGCGTAATCGGTATAACAATATAGCCCAAGTGTTTATACGTTGATACCGTCGCTGGTTCAAATAATTCTCACAGTGAAACTCCCATAAATTCATTTGTGGCTGTGAAATTATTAACAAAATTAAGCACGACAATAAAACAATTATTAAGTGTAAAATAAAAAGCACAAAAATAACTCAATTATTACGTGCCAAGCAGCAACCGTCAAGGCTACAAAACCCGCTCCTAGCCACCCACTGGATGAAGTGAAGACCTCGAAACCTGAGTAGGACATCAAGACACCCAAAAAGGAGACATTCGACCTTCCGCAGAGGATGACCATAGCTGCTATTATATTGTAAGTTAAAATAAAAAATTGTAAAAAAAAAAAAAAAATTGTGTTTCAAAGAATATATCAATTAAGTAATCAAAAACTGAATTAAAAAAAAAAAAATAAACATTTTGTTTCAAAGAATAGATCAATTAAGTAATCAAAACCTGAATTAAAAAAGTAAATATTTTGTTTCAAAGAATAGATGAAATAAGTGATCATAAACGGAAAAAAGAAAATTATAATAACAGTTAATCATGGCAAACCCAAGTAACTTAATAAGACCACATTGTTGTCCGATGATGCGTCATCCTCCAGATCAGCACCCCCCAATAACACCCAAATGAATATAGACCAATTAACACAATTAATTTCGAATATTGTCATCGAGACTCTAGCAATAAACAATACAGCTGAATCAATCAGACCAAGCCCTTTCGACGCCCCTGACGTATCAATCAGACCTGAATATAGTAATAGAATATCCGAATTAGACAAGGTTCCAGATATAGTCAAAGGTTTAAGAGAATTCAATGGAAATCCAGCTGAGTTTAGCTCCTGGAAGAAGAGTGTTGACAGAATAATGGAAATTTATACAGGACAGGAAGGCAGCCCTAGATATTTCGGCATCCTTCATACAATAAGAAACAAAATAACCGGACTAGCAGATACAGCATTAGAATCTTACAGCGTACCACTCGACTGGAGTGCCATTACTAAGTGTCTGACTCTCAATTACGCTGATAAGAGGGATATAACAGCCCTAGAATATCAGATGACTGGACTGACTCAAGGTAATCAATCTGTTGAATAATTCCATTCAGTCGTTTATAAACATTTGTCACTTATTCTTAACAAAGTGGGTTGTATGAATGCGACCAGGGAATCTGAGCGATTACTGACTAAAGTATATCGTGATAAGGCACTTGACACCTTCGTAAGAGGTCTCCAAGGTGATCTCCCTAGACTTCTAGGAATTAAAGAACCCACCGACTTGCCACAAGCCCTTCATTTATGCCTCAAGTTAAAAAATCAAAAGTATGTAGCCTCCCAAGCCAACTAAAAAGGCTGTATGCAATCATTTCGAGCTCCTCCAATAACACAAAATAACATTCCACGTCAACCAATTGAATCTTATAGGCCAAACCCCAGTTTTTAACAAAATAAAATAACACCTTATGGACAGCAGTTCAAGTTACAGCCAAGTTACACCTTCCCAATAGCACACCCTCGTCCGTCCGGACAACAATTCTTTCAACAGCCAAACTACAGTTATCCTGTAGCACCCCCTCGTCCGTCTGGACCAAAACCTTACCCTCGTCCCGAACCCATGGACGTAGACAAGTCCATGCACACGAAGCAGGTTAATTATATTAATCGCCCAAATTTCGATATAGGAAAACGTCCTCCATACAACACAGGACCAGAACTAAAAAAAATACGAAATTATAATATAGAAACCGCCGAAGAAAACGAAAATCAAATTCACATTGTACAACAAAGACAGGCAGAACTGGAACAATACGGTAACGAACACTATGCAGACGTAGAAAATCTAGCCGACAATTCATCACACGAGTACGAATACTCGGGTGAAGATTATCAAGTTGGACATTCAGACATACATTTTTTAGAATAAAGTCCTCCTCACTTCCATACTTTGAGTGCAAGCTTGGAGGAGGAAAGACCCTGAAAATTTTAATTGACACTGGCTCGAACAATAATTATATCAAACCAAATTTAGTAGGAAACCCAAAAGAAAATATAGAACCATTCGATGCAATCTCTGTAGGAGGTAACATAAAAATAACACAGCACATAGAAGCAAATTTGTTTGACATCAAAGACGTAGGAATTAAATTCTTTCTAATGCCGACTCTAAAATCTTTCGATGCCATTCTAGGAAACTATAGTCTTAAGCAGCTAAATGCAGTAATCTTTTTTAACGACAACATTATGACTTTAAAGAACAAATACAATATTCCAATCAAAGAAAAACGAATACAAGCAGTTAATAATTTAAATATTAGAACCGAACACATGTCTACAATTCACTAGCATTACAAACTTAACAAAGAAATTCTCGAGCTTATTTTTAAAACCCAATGACAGATTATCATTTACCACCTGTGTCCAAGCTGAAATAAGAACCACCTCAGACGCTCCAATTTATACGAAATATTACCCTTATCCCATGTCTTTACAACGAGAAGTAGAAGCACAAATATAAAAACTGTTAGACGACGACATAATTCGCCCCTCTCGTTCTCCATATAACTCTACTGTAATAATAGTACCAAAAAAGTTAGACGCATCAGGTGAAAAGAATTATAGATTATTCATTGACTATAGGAAGTTAAATTCCGTAACCATCGCCGATCGGTATCCCATACCAGCTAGGTGACAACAAAATATTCTCCGTACTTGATTTGAAAAGCGGATTTCATCAGATCCTATTAAGAGAAAAGGACATAGAGAAAACTGCCTTCTCCATATAAAAATGGAAAATATGAGTTTAAACGACTCCCCTTTGGTTTAAAAAACGCGCCATCCATATTTCAAAGAGCCTTAGATGACATACTAAGGCAACACATAGGAAAAATCTGCTATGTTTACATAGACAATATAGTCGTGTTCAGCAAAGATGAAAAATCCCATCTAGATCACCTCGAAACAATATTATGGAATATTGCTCCACGAAGCTAACATAAAATGCCAAATAGACAAATGCGAATTTTTTAAAACTAGAGTAGAATTTTTAGGTTTTGTTATTTCAGATAAAGGCATAGAAACTAACAAAAAAAGGTAGAAGCAATTGCCAACTATCCACCACCAAACACGCTTAAACAACTTCGGTCATTTCTCGGCCTATCCGGCTACTATCGCCGTTTCATCAAAGATTATGCAAAATTAGCAAAACCTCTCACCTCGTTGTTACGTGGTGAGGACGGCAGAATATCGAAGCAAGCTTCAAATATGATATCCATAAAATTAGATTCAGTTGCCCTAGAGGCATTTAATAAATTGAAAAGTTCATTAATATCAGACGATGTTATTCTCAAATATCCCGACTTCAAAAAAGAATTTCACTTGACTACCGAAGCATCGAATCACGCAATCGGTGCAGTTCTCTGCCAAGACGGACACCCTATTTCTTTCATATCTAGAACATTGTGTAAAGCAGAAAAAAATTACGCAACAAATGAAAAAGAAATGTTAGCTATCGTTTGGGCTCTAAAGTCCCTCAAGAATTACCTTTACGGAAATTCAAATGTCAAAATATTCACAGACCACCAACCTCTTACACATTGCCTTAGTAGTTGGCATGGGAACGCCAAAATTAAAAGGTGGAAGGCAATCTTAGACGAATACGACTACCAGCTAGTTTACAAGCCAGGTAAAGAAACCCAACCAGAACCCCTAACCAATTAAATAACCAAATAAATTCAATGACAGCCACCATTCATAGTGCAGATAGTTCAAGCCATCATTTGATACCAAGCCTTGAAGCCCCTATCAACGTTTATAAGAAATAAATCATAATTGCAAAGGAAAACAGGGAAACTTACGAATTTAGCATTCCGTTCCCCACATTCCATAGACACTACATCGCGAAAGAACAATTTTCCGAAACCGACCTTATCAGCTTACTAAAAAAGTACTTAAGCCCATCCGTCATAAACGGAATTCTCACAACTTAAGATATCATGGCCAAGCTACAGAATATCTACCCGTCTCACTTCAATACTTTCAAGATACGATTTTCGCAGAACAGAATTATAGATTTAGAAAAAGACTCGGATCAAGAGGAAGAAATATTAAAAACACACAATAGAGCACATAGAAACGCATACAAAAGCCAAAAACAGATCGCGGAAAAGTACTACTTCCCAAGAATGAAAGCCAAAATTACAAACATAGTAAAACAATGTAGGGTTTGCAAAGAAGAAAAATACGGTAGACGACCAACAAACCCAAGTCTGAAGGAAACACCGATACCAGAGTATCCAGGCCACATCATTCACATAGACATTTATTCTACCGAAAAGCACCTCGTGCTCACTGCAATAGACAAATTCTCAAAGCTTGCGCAAGGTTATATAGAATTATAAAATCTAAAGCTATAGAAGATATCAGACAACCTTTACATGAAATACTTTTCTACTATGGAGTACCAAAATTTGTAGTAGTAGATAACGAAAAATTACTTAATTCGGCTTCCATCTCTTTCATGATGAGAGATCAGCTCAACATTTAAGTTTTCAAAGTACCACCATATAAGAGTTCAGTAAACGGACAGATAGAACGACTACACTCCACTTTATCAGAAATAATGAGATGTCTTAAAAGAGAAGGCAAAGATAGAAACTTCGCAGATCTCCTGCAAAGAGCTATTTACGAGTATAACAATTTCATACATTCAGTCACTAAACAACGCCCACTAGATATTTTTTTTGGCAGAAAGATTACCACAGACCCCGAACAATTCGAACAAGCACGCAAAAATAACATAACAAAACTAAAAGAACAGCAGACCAAAGACCTAAAATATCAACACACGACTAGGATCTAAACTTTCCTCCAGATACAAAAAAGAAATAGTTAAAGAAGACAACGGCACGACCATAAAAACAGAGTCAGGAAAAATAGTACATAAAAGCAGTAGTAATCCCAATACAGACACGAGTGGAAATGACTAATTATACAAATAGTCACATACTCACCCTTCATGACGGATTAGGTAAAATAACTAACTCCTCGACCAGGATAATTCATCTGATAGACGTATTACAACTAAAAAAGGCTTTGGACAAACTTGCAAATCACATAGACACAGAATTAAAGTCGTCCGATTTACATCATACTCTACATTTCGAAGTAGAACAGTCAAAATCAATATTTCATTCTTTATTATACGCAAATAACACTAGACACACAAGATCCAAAAATGCTTTAGGCACAGCCTGGAAATTTATGGCCGGCTCTCCTGACCACGATGACTTAGTCGCTATAGAAGATAACCTAAATAAACTCATTCAGAATACTAACCAACAAACCATCATAAACACACAATTTCAACAACGAATAAATAATCTCACTCAAATTAACAATATTTTAACCAACGCCATCCAAAAACATTCGTACCCTACTAACAATTACTACTAACAAATAGATACTAACATACAAATACAAATCCGTCTGATTAAAGAGGAAATAACAAACATAAAATACGCCATACAATGGGCTAAACTAAACATAGTAAACAGCATCCTCTTAAATGATAAAGATTTAGACTTAATACAAAAAGAAATAAATAAAGCTGAAATAGATCTAACAATAGAAGAGATGCTAGAGTTAGCAGACGTATCCGTCTTACATAATAATACCATCATCTTATATGTTGTCAAAATTCCTAATCTAGAAAATATAAATTATGAGAATATAATTATTAGACCTGTAATTAAAGACAATACAATTGTAAACTTACAATTCAAAGAAATTTTCAAATATAAAAACACAATGTTAGGATTAAGAAACAGCTGTAAAACTTATAGCAACATAAAAATTTGTAATCAAAAAGATTTAATAGATTTAAGAGAAAACGATTGCATACCCAAATTAATGTTAGGAGAAGATGCAAAATGCGACTACAGCAACGCAGACCACATCGAAAGCTTAGAAGATATCCAAGAAGTCATCATACTACTTAACAACTTCCAAGGCAGAATAAAGTGGGAGGACACTGATCAAATTGTCCAAGGCACTTTACTTATAAAATACCACAACTGCTCTATCACGATCGATGACCGAATATTCTCCAATACAAAAGAAACACTAATCAACCCCAAAACCCCGATTATACAAATATCGGTATCCGAGGCCAAACGCTTGTCTAAAAACGCCTCAGTCTAAAAACATTACATAATCTTCAAATAAATAACACCAAGCACTTAAATCTGTTACAAACCCACTCCGCTACCAACAGCATTGGTCTATTAGCATTGCTTGTAGTGTTAGTCTCAAAAAGGCGAGCTAACAAAAAAGAAGTAATCCTACAAATCGCTTCCGAAATTCCAAACACCGTCAATCACCCAATCACCAACACTTTCGAACATCTTCCAAATCTTCAAATCACCAACATCCCGTTTTTCCGACACTTGAGGAAAAGTGTCAAATTGAGGGTGGAAGAGTTAACGTAAGCAAAGTCAAAAGCAGTTCAACGCCCTGCAACACGCGCTGCGCCAAAAATACTGACCTACGGTCTGCATTGCATCCGCTCCAAGCAGCAAAACAATTCTTAAGAATTATGGTTACGAGAGCAACACGCGCAACCGCTGGTGCAACCGCTGGCGCATCCGCTGTAGTCGATATTTAAGCCACCTAACAGTGTAATAGAGTTTTAGTTTTCATTTTGATAATCGAATAAATAAGTCGCTTTGCTGCGACAAAGTAATCGAAACAAAACGTTTTTTTAACTGGCGCCCGAGAAGGGACCAGCGCGTACAATAGAATACCCAGTTTCTAAGTGCGTAATCGGTATAACAATATAGCCCAAGTGTTTATACGTTGATACCGTCGCTGGTTCAAATAATTCTCACAGTGAAACTCCCATAAATTCATTTGTGGCTGTGAAATTATTAACAAAATTAAGCACGACAATAAAACAATTATTAAGTGTAAAATAAAAAGCACAAAAATAACTCAATTATTACGTGCCAAGCAGCAACCGTCAAGGCTACAAAACCCGCTCCTAGCCACCCACTGGATGAAGTGAAGACCTCGAAACCTGAGTAGGACATCAAGACACCCAAAAAGGAGACATTCGACCTTCCGCAGAGGATGACCATAGCTGCTATTATATTGTAAGTTAAAATAAAAAATTGTAAAAAAAAAAAAAAAATTGTGTTTCAAAGAATATATCAATTAAGTAATCAAAAACTGAATTAAAAAAAAAAAAGTAAACATTTTGTTTCAAAGAATAGATCAATTAAGTAATCAAAACCTGAATTAAAAAAGTAAATATTTTGTTTCAAAGAATAGATGAAATAAGTGATCATAAACGGAAAAAAGAAAATTATAATAACAGTTAATCATGGCAAACCCAAGTAACTTAATAAGACCACATTGTTGTCCGATGATGCGTCATCCTCCAGATCAGCACCCCCCAATAACACCCAAATGAATATAGACCAATTAACACAATTAATTTCGAATATTGTCATCGAGACTCTAGCAATAAACAATACAGCTGAATCAATCAGACCAAGCCCTTTCGACGCCCCTGACGTATCAATCAGACCTGAATATAGTAATAGAATATCCGAATTAGACAAGGTTACAGATATAGTCAAAGGTTTAAGAGAATTCAATGGAAATCCAGCTGAGTTTAGCTCCTGGAAGAAGAGTGTTGACAGAATAATGGAAATTTATACAGGACAGGAAGGCAGCCCTAGATATTTCGGCATCCTTCATACAATAAGAAACAAAATAACCGGACTAGCAGATACAGCATTAGAATCTTACAGCGTACCACTCGACTGGAGTGCCATTACTAAGTGTCTGACTCTCAATTACGCTGATAAGAGGGATATAACAGCCCTAGAATATCAGATGACTGGACTGACTCAAGGTAATCAATCTGTTGAAGAATTCCATTCAGTCGTTTATAAACATTTGTCACTTATTCATAACAAAGTGGGTTGTATGAATGTGACCAGGGAATCTGAGCGATTACTGACTAAAGTATATCGTGATAAGGCACTTGACACCTTCGTAAGAGGTCTCCAAGGTGATCTCCCTAGACTTCTAGGAATTAAAGAACCCACCGACTTGCCACAAGCCCTTCATTTATGCCTCAAGTTAAAAAATCAAAAGTATGTAGCCTCCCAAGCCAACTAAAAAGGCTGTATGCAATCATTTCGAGCTCCTCCAATAACACAAAATAACATTCCACGTCAACCAATTGAATCTTATAGGCCAAACCCCAGTTTTTAACAAAATAAAATAACACCTTATGGACAGCAGTTCAAGTTACAGCCAAGTTACACCTTCCCAATAGCACACCCTCGTCCGTCCGGACAACAATTCTTTCAACAGCCAAACTACAGTTATCCTGTAGCACCCCCTCGTCCGTCTGGACCAAAACCTTACCCTCGTCCCGAACCCATGGACGTAGACAAGTCCATGCACACGAAGCAGGTTAATTATATTAATCGCCCAAATTTCGATATAGGAAAACGTCCTCCATACAACACAGGACCAGAACTAAAAAAAATACGAAATTATAATATAGAAACCGCCGAAGAAAACGAAAATCAAATTCACATTGTACAACAAAGACAGGCAGAACTGGAACAATACGGTAACGAACACTATGCAGACGTAGAAAATCTAGCCGACAATTCATCACACGAGTACGAATACTCGGGTGAAGATTATCAAGTTGGACATTCAGACATACATTTTTTAGAATAAAGTCCTCCTCACTTCCATACTTTGAGTGCAAGCTTGGAGGAGGAAAGACCCTGAAAATTTTAATTGACACTGGCTCGAACAATAATTATATCAAACCAAATTTAGTAGGAAACCCAAAAGAAAATATAGAACCATTCGATGCAATCTCTGTAGGAGGTAACATAAAAATAACACAGCACATAGAAGCAAATTTGTTTGACATCAAAGACGTAGGAATTAAATTCTTTCTAATGCCGACTCTAAAATCTTTCGATGCCATTCTAGGAAACTATAGTCTTAAGCAGCTAAATGCAGTAATCTTTTTTAACGACAACATTATGACTTTAAAGAACAAATACAATATTCCAATCAAAGAAAAACGAATACAAGCAGTTAATAATTTAAATATTAGAACCGAACACATGTCTAAAGAACAATTCACTAGCATTACAAACTTAACAAAGAAATTCTCGAGCTTATTTTTAAAACCCAATGACAGATTATCATTTACCACCTGTGTCCAAGCTGAAATAAGAACCACCTCAGACGCTCCAATTTATACGAAATATTACCCTTATCCCATGTCTTTACAACGAGAAGTAGAAGCACAAATATAAAAACTGCTAGACGACGACATAATTCGCCCCTCTCGTTCTCCATATAACTCTACTGTAATAATAGTACCAAAAAAGTTAGACGCATCAGGTGAAAAGAATTATAGATTATTCATTGACTATAGGAAGTTAAATTCCGTAACCATCGCCGATCGGTATCCCATACCAGCTAGGTGACAACAAAATATTCTCCGTACTTGATTTGAAAAGCGGATTTCATCAGATCCTATTAAGAGAAAAGGACATAGAGAAAACTGCCTTCTCCATATAAAAATGGAAAATATGAGTTTAAACGACTCCCCTTTGGTTTAAAAAACGCGCCATCCATATTTCAAAGAGCCTTAGATGACATACTAAGGCAACACATAGGAAAAATCTGCTATGTTTACATAGACAATATAGTCGTGTTCAGCAAAGATGAAAAATCCCATCTAGATCACCTCGAAACAATATTATGGAATATTGCTCCACGAAGCTAACATAAAATGCCAAATAGACAAATGCGAATTTTTTAAAACTAGAGTAGAATTTTTAGGTTTTGTTATTTCAGATAAAGGCATAGAAACTAACAAAAAAAGGTAGAAGCAATTGCCAACTATCCACCACCAAACACGCTTAAACAACTTCGGTCATTTCTCGGCCTATCCGGCTACTATCGCCGTTTCATCAAAGATTATGCAAAATTAGCAAAACCTCTCACCTCGTTGTTACGTGGTGAGGACGGCAGAATATCGAAGCAAGCTTCAAATATGATATCCATAAAATTAGATTCAGTTGCCCTAGAGGCATTTAATAAATTGAAAAGTTCATTAATATCAGACGATGTTATTCTCAAATATCCCGACTTCAAAAAAGAATTTCACTTGACTACCGAAGCATCGAATCACGCAATCGGTGCAGTTCTCTGCCAAGACGGACACCCTATTTCTTTCATATCTAGAACATTGTGTAAAGCAGAAAAAAATTACGCAACAAATGAAAAAGAAATGTTAGCTATCGTTTGGGCTCTAAAGTCCCTCAAGAATTACCTTTACGGAAATTCAAATGTCAAAATATTCACAGACCACCAACCTCTTACACATTGCCTTAGTAGTTGGCATGGGAACGCCAAAATTAAAAGGTGGAAGGCAATCTTAGACGAATACGACTACCAGCTAGTTTACAAGCCAGGTAAAGAAACCCAACCAGAACCCCTAACCAATTAAATAACCAAATAAATTCAATGACAGCCACCATTCATAGTGCAGATAGTTCAAGCCATCATTTGATACCAAGCCTTGAAGCCCCTATCAACGTTTATAAGAAATAAATCATAATTGCAAAGGAAAACAGGGAAACTTACGAATTTAGCATTCCGTTCCCCACATTCCATAGACACTACATCGCGAAAGAACAATTTTCCGAAACCGACCTTATCAGCTTACTAAAAAAGTACTTAAGCCCATCCGTCATAAACGGAATTCTCACAACTTAAGATATCATGGCCAAGCTACAGAATATCTACCCGTCTCACTTCAATACTTTCAAGATACGATTTTCGCAGAACAGAATTATAGATTTAGAAAAAGACTCGGATCAAGAGGAAGAAATATTAAAAACACACAATAGAGCACATAGAAACGCATACAAAAGCCAAAAACAGATCGCGGAAAAGTACTACTTCCCAAGAATGAAAGCCAAAATTACAAACATAGTAAAACAATGTAGGGTTTGCAAAGAAGAAAAATACGGTAGACGACCAACAAACCCAAGTCTGAAGGAAACACCGATACCAGAGTATCCAGGCCACATCATTCACATAGACATTTATTCTACCGAAAAGCACCTCGTGCTCACTGCAATAGACAAATTCTCAAAGCTTGCGCAAGGTTATATAGAATTATAAAATCTAAAGCTATAGAAGATATCAGACAACCTTTACATGAAATACTTTTCTACTATGGAGTACCAAAATTTGTAGTAGTAGATAACGAAAAATTACTTAATTCGGCTTCCATCTCTTTCATGATGAGAGATCAGCTCAACATTGAAGTTTTCAAAGTACCACCATATAAGAGTTCAGTAAACGGACAGATAGAACGACTACACTCCACTTTATCAGAAATAATGAGATGTCTTAAAAGAGAAGGCAAAGATAGAAACTTCGCAGATCTCCTGCATAGAGCTATTTACGAGTATAACAATTTCATACATTCAGTCACTAAACAACGCCCACTAGATATTTTTTTTGGCAGAAAGATTACCACAGACCCCGAACAATTCGAACAAGCACGCAAAAATAACATAACAAAACTAAAAGAACAGCAGACCAAAGACCTAAAATATCAACACACGACAAGGATCTAAACTTTCCTCCAGATACAAAAAAGAAATAGTTAAAGAAGACAACGGCACGACCATAAAAACAGAGTCAGGAAAAATAGTACATAAAAGCAGTAGTAATCCCAATACAGACACGAGTGGAAATGACTAATTATACAAATAGTCACATACTCACCCTTCATGACGGATTAGGTAAAATAACTAACTCCTCGACCAGGATAATTCATCTGATAGACGTATTACAACTAAAAAAGGCTTTGGACAAACTTGCAAATCACATAGACACAGAATTAAAGTCGTCCGATTTACATCATACTCTACATTTCGAAGTAGAACAGTCAAAATCAATATTTCATTCTTTATTATACGCAAATAACACTAGACACACAAGATCCAAAAATGCTTTAGGCACAGCCTGGAAATTTATGGCCGGCTCTCCTGACCACGATGACTTAGTCGCTATAGAAGATAACCTAAATAAACTCATTCAGAATACTAACCAACAAACCATCATAAACACACAATTTCAACAACGAATAAATAATCTCACTCAAATTAACAATATTTTAACCAACGCCATCCAAAAACATTCGTACCCTACTAACAATTACTACTAACAAATAGATACTAACATACAAATACAAATCCGTCTGATTAAAGAGGAAATAACAAACATAAAATACGCCATACAATGGGCTAAACTAAACATAGTAAACAGCATCCTCTTAAATGATAAAGATTTAGACTTAATACAAAAAGAAATAAATAAAGCTGAAATAGATCTAACAATAGAAGAGATGCTAGAGTTAGCAGACGTATCCGTCTTACATAATAATACCATCATCTTATATGTTGTCAAAATTCCTAATCTAGAAAATATAAATTATGAGAATATAATTATTAGACCTGTAATTAAAGACAATACAATTGTAAACTTACAATTCAAAGAAATTTTCAAATATAAAAACACAATGTTAGGATTAAGAAACAGCTGTAAAACTTATAGCAACATAAAAATTTGTAATCAAAAAGATTTAATAGATTTAAGAGAAAACGATTGCATATCCAAATTAATGTTAGGAGAAGATGCAAAATGCGACTACAGCAACGCAGACCACATCGAAAGCTTAGAAGATATCCAAGAAGTCATCATACTACTTAACAACTTCCAAGGCAGAATAAAGTGGGAGGACACTGATCAAATTGTCCAAGGCACTTTACTTATAAAATACCACAACTGCTCTATCACGATCGATGACCGAATATTCTCCAATACAAAAGAAACACTAATCAACCCCAAAACCCCGATTATACAAATATCGGTATCCGAGGCCAAACGCTTGTCTAAAAACGCCTCAGTCTAAAAACATTACATAATCTTCAAATAAATAACACCAAGCACTTAAATCTGTTACAAACCCACTCCGCTACCAACAGCATTGGTCTATTAGCATTGCTTGTAGTGTTAGTCTCAAAAAGGCGAGCTAACAAAAAAGAAGTAATCCTACAAATCGCTTCCGAAATTCCAAACACCGTCAATCACCCAATCACCAACACTTTCGAACATCTTCCAAATCTTCAAATCACCAACATCCCGTTTTTCCGACACTTGAGGAAAACTGTCAAATTGAGGGTGGAAGAGTTAACGTAAGCAAAGTCAAAAGCAGTTCAACGCCCTGCAACACGCGCTGCGCCAAAAATACTGACCTACGGTCTGCATTGCATCCGCTCCAAGCAGCAAAACAATTCTTAAGAATTATGGTTACGAGAGCAACACGCGCAACCGCTGGTGCAACCGCTGGCGCATCCGCTGTAGTCGATATTTAAGCCACCTAACAGTGTAATAGAGTTTTAGTTTTCATTTTGATAATCGAATAAATAAGTCGCTTTGCTGCGACAAAGTAATCGAAACAAAACTGGCGCCCGAGAAGGGACCAGCGCGTACAATAGAATACCCAGTTTCTAAGTGCGTAATCGGTATAACAATATAGCCCAAGTGTTTATACGTTGATACCGTCGCTGGTTCAAATAATTCTCACAGTGAAACTCCCATAAATTCATTTGTGGCTGTGAAATTATTAACAAAATTAAGCACGACAATAAAACAATTATTAAGTGTAAAATAAAAAGCACAAAAATAACTCAATTATTACGTGCCAAGCAGCAACCGTCAAGGCTACAAAACCCGCTCCTAGCCACCCACTGGATGAAGTGAAGACCTCGAAACCTGAGTAGGACATCAAGACACCCAAAAAGGAGACATTCGACCTTCCGCAGAGGATGACCATAGCTGCTATTATATTGTAAGTTAAAATAAAAAATTGTAAAAAAAAAAAAAAAAATTGTGTTTCAAAGAATATATCAATTAAGTAATCAAAAACTGAATTAAAAAAAAAAAAGTAAACATTTTGTTTCAAAGAATAGATCAATTAAGTAATCAAAACCTGAATTAAAAAAGTAAATATTTTGTTTCAAAGAATAGATGAAATAAGTGATCATAAACGGAAAAAAGAAAATTATAATAACAGTTAATCATGGCAAACCCAAGTAACTTAATAAGACCACATTGTTGTCCGATGATGCGTCATCCTCCAGATCAGCACCCCCCAATAACACCCAAATGAATATAGACCAATTAACACAATTAATTTCGAATATTGTCATCGAGACTCTAGCAATAAACAATACAGCTGAATCAATCAGACCAAGCCCTTTCGACGCCCCTGACGTATCAATCAGACCTGAATATAGTAATAGAATATCCGAATTAGACAAGGTTCCAGATATAGTCAAAGGTTTAAGAGAATTCAATGGAAATCCAGCTGAGCTCCTGGAAGAAGAGTGTTGACAGAATAATGGAAATTTATACAGGACAGGAAGGCAGCCCTAGATATTTCGGCATCCTTCATACAATAAGAAACAAAATAACCGGACTAGCAGATACAGCATTAGAATCTTACAGCGTACCACTCGACTGGAGTGCCATTACTAAGTGTCTGACTCTGAATTACGCTGATAAGAGGGATATAACAGCCCTAGAATATCAGATGACTGGACTGACTCAAGGTAATCAATCTGTTGAAGAATTCCATTCAGTCGTTTATAAACATTTGTCACTTATTCTTAACAAAGTGGGTTGTATGAATGTGACCAGGGAATCTGAGCGATTACTGACTAAAGTATATCGCGATAAGGCACTTGACACCTTCGTAAGAGGTCTCCAAGGTGATCTCCCTAGACTTCTAGGAATTAAAGAACCCACCGACTTGCCACAAGCCCTTCATTTATGCCTCAAGTTAAAAAATCAAAAGTATGTAGCCTCCCAAGCCAACTAAAAAGGCTGTATGCAATCATTTCGAGCTCCTCCAATAACACAAAATAACATTCCACGTCAACCAATTGAATCTTATAGGCCAAACCCCAGTTTTTAACAAAATAAAATAACACCTTATGGACAGCAGTTCAAGTTACAGCCAAGTTACACCTTCCCAATAGCACACCCTCGTCCGTCCGGACAACAATTCTTTCAACAGCCAAACTACAGTTATCCTGTAGCACCCCCTCGTCCGTCTGGACCAAAACCTTACCCTCGTCCCGAACCCATGGACGTAGACAAGTCCATGCACACGAAGCAGGTTAATTATATTAATCGCCCAAATTTCGATATAGGAAAACGTCCTCCATACAACACAGGACCAGAAGTAAAAAAAATACGAAATTATAATATAGAAACCGCCGAAGAAAACGAAAATCAAATTCACATTGTACAACAAAGACAGGCAGAACTGGAACAATACGGTAACGAACACTATGCAGACGTAGAAAATCTAGCCGACAATTCATCACACGAGTACGAATACTCGGGTGAAGATTATCAAGTTGGACATTCAGACATACATTTTTTAGAATAAAGTCCTCCTCACTTCCATACTTTGAGTGCAAGCTTGGAGGAGGAAAGACCCTGAAAATTTTAATTGACACTGGCTCGAACAATAATTATATCAAACCAAATTTAGTAGGAAACCCAAAAGAAAATATAGAACCATTCGATGCAATCTCTGTAGGAGGTAACATAAAAATAAAACAGCACATAGAAGCAAATTTGTTTGACATCAAAGACGTAGGAATTAAATTCTTTCTAATGCCGACTCTAAAATCTTTCGATGCCATTCTAGGAAACTATAGTCTTAAGCAGCTAAATGCAGTAATCTTTTTTAACGACAACATTATGACTTTAAAGAACAAATACAATATTCCAATCAAAGAAAAACGAATACAAGCAGTTAATAATTTAAATATTAGAACCGAACACATGTCTAAAGAACAATTCACTAGCATTACAAACTTAACAAAGAAATTCTCGAGCTTATTTTTAAAACCCAATGACAGATTATCATTTACCACCTGTGTCCAAGCTGAAATAAGAACCACCTCAGACGCTCCAATTTATACGAAATATTACCCTTATCCCATGTCTTTACAACGAGAAGTAGAAGCACAAATATAAAAACTGCTAGACGACGACATAATTCGCCCCTCTCGTTCTCCATATAACTCTACTGTAATAATAGTACCAAAAAAGTTAGACGCATCAGGTGAAAAGAATTATAGATTATTCATTGACTATAGGAAGTTAAATTCCGTAACCATCGCCGATCGGTATCCCATACCAGCTAGGTGACAACAAAATATTCTCCGTACTTGATTTGAAAAGCGGATTTCATCAGATCCTATTAAGAGAAAAGGACATAGAGAAAACTGCCTTCTCCATATAAAAATGGAAAATATGAGTTTAAACGACTCCCCTTTGGTTTAAAAAACGCGCCATCCATATTTCAAAGAGCCTTAGATGACATACTAAGGCAACACATAGGAAAAATCTGCTATGTTTACATAGACAATATAGTCGTGTTCAGCAAAGATGAAAAATCCCATCTAGATCACCTCGAAACAATATTATGGAATATTGCTCCACGAAGCTAACATAAAATGCCAAATAGACAAATGCGAATTTTTTAAAACTAGAGTAGAATTTTTAGGTTTTGTTATTTCAGATAAAGGCATAGAAACTAACAAAAAAAGGTAGAAGCAATTGCCAACTATCCACCACCAAACACGCTTAAACAACTTCGGTCATTTCTCGGCCTATCCGGCTACTATCGCCGTTTCATCAAAGATTATGCAAAATTAGCAAAACCTCTCACCTCGTTGTTACGTGGTGAGGACGGCAGAATATCGAAGCAAGCTTCAAATATGATATCCATAAAATTAGATTCAGTTGCACTAGAGGCATTTAATAAATTGAAAAGTTCATTAATATCAGACGATGTTATTCTCAAATATCCCGACTTCAAAAAAGAATTTCACTTGACTACCGAAGCATCGAATCACGCAATCGGTGCAGTTCTCTGCCAAGACGGACACCCTATTTCTTTCATATCTAGAACATTGTGTAAAGCAGAAAAAAATTACGCAACAAATGAAAAAGAAATGTTAGCTATCGTTTGGGCTCTAAAGTCCCTCAAGAATTACCTTTACGGAAATTCAAATGTCAAAATATTCACAGACCACCAACCTCTTACACATTGCCTTAGTAGTTGGCATGGGAACGCCAAAATTAAAAGGTGGAAGGCAATCTTAGACGAATACGACTACCAGCTAGTTTACAAGCCAGGTAAAGAAACCCAACCAGAACCCCTAACCAATTAAATAACCAAATAAATTCAATGACAGCCACCATTCATAGTGCAGATAGTTCAAGCCATCATTTGATACCAAGCCTTGAAGCCCCTATCAACGTTTATAAGAAATAAATCATAATTGCAAAGGAAAACAGGGAAACTTACGAATTTAGCATTCCGTTCCCCACATTCCATAGACACTACATCGCGAAAGAACAATTTTCCGAAACCGACCTTATCAGCTTACTAAAAAAGTACTTAAGCCCATCCGTCATAAACGGAATTCTCACAACTTAAGATATCATGGCCAAGCTACAGAATATCTACCCGTCTCACTTCAATACTTTCAAGATACGATTTTCGCAGAACAGAATTATAGATTTAGAAAAAGACTCGGATCAAGAGGAAGAAATATTAAAAACACACAATAGAGCACATAGAAACGCATACAAAAGCCAAAAACAGATCGCGGAAAAGTACTACTTCCCAAGAATGAAAGCCAAAATTACAAACATAGTAAAACAATGTAGGGTTTGCAAAGAAGAAAAATACGGTAGACGACCAACAAACCCAAGTCTGAAGGAAACACCGATACCAGAGTATCCAGGCCACATCATTCACATAGACATTTATTCTACCGAAAAGCACCTCGTGCTCACTGCAATAGACAAATTCTCAAAGCTTGCGCAAGGTTATATAGAATTATAAAATCTAAAGCTATAGAAGATATCAGACAACCTTTACATGAAATACTTTTCTACTATGGAGTACCAAAATTTGTAGTAGTAGATAACGAAAAATTACTTAATTCGGCTTCCATCTCTTTCATGATGAGAGATCAGCTCAACATTGAAGTTTTCAAAGTACCACCATATAAGAGTTCAGTAAACGGACAGATAGAACGACTACACTCCACTTTATCAGAAATAATGAGATGTCTTAAAAGAGAAGGCAAAGATAGAAACTTCGCAGATCTCCTGCAAAGAGCTATTTACGAGTATAACAATTTCATACATTCAGTCACTAAACAACGCCCACTAGATATTTTTTTTGGCAGAAAGATTACCACAGACCCCGAACAATTCGAACAAGCACGCAAAAATAACATAACAAAACTAAAAGAACAGCAGACCAAAGACCTAAAATATCAACACACGACTAGGATCTAAACTTTCCTCCAGATACAAAAAAGAAATAGTTAAAGAAGACAACGGCACGACCATAAAAACAGAGTCAGGAAAAATAGTACATAAAAGCAGTAGTAATCCCAATACAGACACGAGTGGAAATGACTAATTATACAAATAGTCACATACTCACCCTTCATGACGGATTAGGTAAAATAACTAACTCCTCGACCAGGATAATTCATCTGATAGACGTATTACAACTAAAAAAGGCTTTGGACAAACTTGCAAATCACATAGACACAGAATTAAAGTCGTCCGATTTACATCATACTCTACATTTCGAAGTAGAACAGTCAAAATCAATATTTCATTCTTTATTATACGCAAATAACACTAGACACACAAGATCCAAAAATGCTTTAGGCACAGCCTGGAAATTTATGGCCGGCTCTCCTGACCACGATGACTTAGTCGCTATAGAAGATAACCTAAATAAACTCATTCAGAATACTAACCAACAAACCATCATAAACACACAATTTCAACAACGAATAAATAATCTCACTCAAATTAACAATATTTTAACCAACGCCATCCAAAAACATTCGTACCCTACTAACAATTACTACTAACAAATAGATACTAACATACAAATACAAATCCGTCTGATTAAAGAGGAAATAACAAACATAAAATACGCCATACAATGGGCTAAACTAAACATAGTAAACAGCATCCTCTTAAATGATAAAGATTTAGACTTAATACAAAAAGAAATAAATAAAGCTGAAATAGATCTAACAATAGAAGAGATGCTAGAGTTAGCAGACGTATCCGTCTTACATAATAATACCATCATCTTATATGTTGTCAAAATTCCTAATCTAGAAAATATAAATTATGAGAATATAATTATTAGACCTGTAATTAAAGACAATACAATTGTAAACTTACAATTCAAAGAAATTTTCAAATATAAAAACACAATGTTAGGATTAAGAAACAGCTGTAAAACTTATAGCAACATAAAAATTTGTAATCAAAAAGATTTAATAGATTTAAGAGAAAACGATTGCATACCCAAATTAATGTTAGGAGAAGATGCAAAATGCGACTACAGCAACGCAGACCACATCGAAAGCTTAGAAGATATCCAAGAAGTCATCATACTACTTAACAACTTCCAAGGCAGAATAAAGTGGGAGGACACTGATCAAATTGTCCAAGGCACTTTACTTATAAAATACCACAACTGCTCTATCACGATCGATGACCGAATATTCTCCAATACAAAAGAAACACTAATCAACCCCAAAACCCCGATTATACAAATATCGGTATCCGAGGCCAAACGCTTGTCTAAAAACGCCTCAGTCTAAAAACATTACATAATCTTCAAATAAATAACACCAAGCACTTAAATCTGTTACAAACCCACTCCGCTACCAACAGCATTGGTCTATTAGCATTGCTTGTAGTGTTAGTCTCAAAAAGGCGAGCTAACAAAAAAGAAGTAATCCTACAAATCGCTTCCGAAGTTCCAAACACCGTCAATCACCCAATCACCAACACTTTCGAACATCTTCCAAATCTTCAAATCACCAACATCCCGTTTTTCCGACACTTGAGGAAAACTGTCAAATTGAGGGTGGAAGAGTTAACGTAAGCAAAGTCAAAAGCAGTTCAACGCCCTGCAACACGCGCTGCGCCAAAAATACTGACCTACGGTCTGCATTGCATCCGCTCCAAGCAGCAAAACAATTCTTAAGAATTATGGTTACGAGAGCAACACGCGCAACCGCTGGTGCAACCGCTGGCGCATCCGCTGTAGTCGATATTTAAGCCACCTAACAGTGTAATAGAGTTTTAGTTTTCATTTTGATAATCGAATAAATAAGTCGCTTTGCTGCGACAAAGTAATCGAAACAAAACGTTTTTTTAACTGGCGCCCGAGAAGGGACCAGCGCGTACAATAGAATACCCAGTTTCTAAGTGCGTAATCGGTATAACAATATAGCCCAAGTGTTTATACGTTGATACCGTCGCTGGTTCAAATAATTCTCACAGTGAAACTCCCATAAATTCATTTGTGGCTGTGAAATTATTAACAAAATTAAGCACGACAATAAAACAATTATTAAGTGTAAAATAAAAAGCACAAAAATAACTGAATTATTACGTGCCAAGCAGCAACCGTCAAGGCTACAAAACCCGCTCCTAGCCACCCACTGGATGAAGTGAAGACCTCGAAACCTGAGTAGGACATCAAGACACCCAAAAAGGAGACATTCGACCTTCCGCAGAGGATGACCATAGCTGCTATTATATTGTAAGTTAAAATAAAAAATTGTAAAAAAAAAAAAAAAATTGTGTTTCAAAGAATATATCAATTAAGTAATCAAAAACTGAATTAAAAAAAAAAAGTAAACATTTTGTTTCAAAGAATAGATCAATTAAGTAATCAAAACCTGAATTAAAAAAGTAAATATTTTGTTTCAAAGAATAGATGAAATAAGTGATCATAAACGGAAAAAAGAAAATTATAATAACAGTTAATCATGGCAAACCCAAGTAACTTAATAAGACCACATTGTTGTCCGATGATGCGTCATCCTCCAGATCAGCACCCCCCAATAACACCCAAATGAATATAGACCAATTAACACAATTAATTTCGAATATTGTCATCGAGACTCTAGCAATAAACAATACAGCTGAATCAATCAGACCAAGCCCTTTCGACGCCCCTGACGTATCAATCAGACCTGAATATAGTAATAGAATATCCGAATTAGACAAGGTTCCAGATATAGTCAAAGGTTTAAGAGAATTCAATGGAAATCCAGCTGAGTTTAGCTCCTGGAAGAAGAGTGTTGACAGAATAATGGAAATTTATACAGGACAGGAAGGCAGCCCTAGATATTTCGGCATCCTTCATACAATAAGAAACAAAATAACCGGACTAGCAGATACAGCATTAGAATCTTACAGCGTACCACTCGACTGGAGTGCCATTATATATAATTATAATTAAGACATATATGATTTTATATACATCTTTCCGTCAATTCCATTGGATTTCTTTAATTGAAACCTAAGTTCCAAATTGTTTTTTTGCATCGATTGATATGATATATGAGTTCCCTCCACCAACTTCAATTACTCAAATATTTTGAGTTCTCTCCATCAGCTTTGAGATCTCTTATACATATTTGAAAATTAAGTATCTCCCATAGGGCTTTCATATATACATGTTTATTTATATATAATATTTTTTATATAATATCCAAATAAACATATATATATTATATACACACAAATAATATAATTATTCAAACATATATTTATATATATATATATAGATATAAAGGTATATAGATATACACATATATATTATATATACATATAAATAGATATAAAAACATTCATATTATAATATATGTTCCTTCCGTCAATTCCATTTTTGTTACAAAAATACAGCTCTCATAAGACATAAAGTAGAAAATGCATATACATATACTTTCAATACAATAGCAAACCAAATAACTACTATATTTAAAAGCATATATATACACACAACTACGATATGTATATATGAGTGTTTGTTTTTTTGATATCGAATCATATCAAGCAAAGGATAAGCTTCAGTGGATCGCAGTATGGCAGCTGCTCAACCACTTACAACACCTTGCCTGTTACAAAAGTCGTTTACAATTGATTCCAGGCTTTGTCATTGTATTAAATAATGTTTTAAAATATAACTAGCGCGGCATCAGGTGATCGAAGATCCTCCCAATTTACTATGTTATATATAACATTGGCATCACATCCATTGTCGTTTATAAAATGAATTATAAACTTTTAATGGTTTAGAAGCCATACAATGCAAATTGCCCCTTATTTATCATTGCAGTCCAGCACGGATACGACCTTAGAGGCGTTCAGGCATAATCCAACGGACGTAGCGTCATACCACTGTTCGCTCGAACAAGTATTGTGCCATTGGTCCGTACCTGCGGTTCCTCTCGTACTACGCAGGAATGCTGTCGCAACAACGTTTTGTCATTAGTAGGGTAAAACTAACCTGTCTCACGACGGTCTAAACCCAGCTCACGTTCCCTTGCATGGGTGAACAATCCAACGCTTGGTGAATTTTGCTTCACAATGATAGGAAGAGCCGACATCGAAGGATCAAAAAGCGACGTCGCTATGAACGCTTGGCCGCCACAAGCCAGTTATCCCTATGGTAACTTTTCTGACACCTCTTGTTAAAAACTCTTTAAACCAAAAGGATCGATAGGCCGAGCTTTTGCTGTCCCTGTGTGTACTGAACACCGAGATCAAGTCAGCATTTGCCCTTTTGCTCTATGTGTGGTTTCTGTCCGCACTGAGCTGGCCTTGGGACACCTCCGTTATTATTTGAGAGATGTACCGCCCCAGTCAAACTCCCTACCTGGCAATGTCCTTGAATTGGATCATACCTGAGTAATTGGAGTTATACCAAATTATTAAATCAAAAATACATAACTGCATTTTCTCTTTAAAGAATTTGTTTGCGATTATATAACAAACTCGTGATACTTTGATCAAGAAGCTTGCATCAAAACCCAATACCATAAGACATAATAAATATATCCGTATAATGGCTAGGAAATGATACACGTTCCACTTAATCAAGTAAGTAAGGAAACAATAAGAGTAGTGGTATTTCATTGTTGATACTAAACCGAAGCTTAATATCTCCCACTTATTCTACACCTCTTATGTCTCCTTACACTGCCAGATTAGAGTCAAGCTCAAAAGGGTCTTCTTTCCCCGCTAATTATTCCAAGCCCGTTCCCTTGGCTGTGGTTTCGCTAGATAGTAGATAGGGACAGTAGGAATCTCGTTAATCCATTCATGCGCGTCACTAATTAGATGACGAGGCATTTGGCTACCTTAAGAGAGTCATAGTTACTCCCGCCGTTGACCCGCGCTTACTTGAATTTCTTCACTTTGACATTCAGAGCACTGGGCAGAAATCACATTGTGTCAACACCCGCTAGGGCCATCACAATGCTTTGTTTTAATTAGACAGTCGGATTCCCCAAGTCCGTGCCAGTTCTGAATTGATTGTTAATTGATAATCGTTATAATTTAAAAGAACTAATCGGTTGCCCGACTAGTATTCTTAAAAATTTTAGCAAGAAAGTTCCACAATTGGCTACGTAACTAAACTATCCGGGGAACAAGAAACTACCATAAAAATGATAGAAACTCTATTTACCCAGAACGAGCACATAAACCATGTTATTGTTTCCCAATCAAGCCCGACTATCTCAATCTTCAGAGCCAATCCTTATCCCGAAGTTACGGATCTAATTTGCCGACTTCCCTTACCTACATTATTCTATCGACTAGAGACTCTTCACCTTGGAGACCAGCTGCGGATATTGGTACGGCCTGTTGAGAAGTTTGCGTATCCCCACCATAAATTTTCAAGGTCCGAGGAGAAAATATCGACACAACAGTATATGTCATGCTCTTCTAGCCCATCTACCATATCTCTCTGCGAAAGACTTCCATGGTAGTACGGCTATAAAACAGAAAAGAAAACTCTTCCGATATCTCTCGACGGCTTCTTTATGGTCGTTCCTGTTGCCAGGATGAGCACGAGGCCCATATTTAATAACAAACGGATACTCAACAGGTTACGGAATTGGAACCGTATTCCCTTTCGTTCAAAATTATTCAAGTGTATAAAAATCGGTATATAGGCACATTGATTCTGATTTTTCTTTACTTGAAAATTTTCGGCTTTCGCCTTGAACTTAGGACCGACTAACTCGTGATCAACCACTGTTCACACGAAACCCTTCTCCACTTCAGTCCTCCAAGGTCTCATTCGATTATTTGCTACTACCACCAAGATCTGTACCAATAGCGGCTCCATGCAGGCTTACGCCAAACACTTCTATGCACACCATTGTACCTTCCTACTCACTAAAGTTTCAAAATTTATATTACAAGTAATATAAATCATCTACTTTAGCGGTAATGTATAGGTATACAACTTAAGCGCCATCCATTTTAAGGGCTAGTTGCTTCGGCAGGTGAGTTGTTACACACTCCTTAGCGGATTTCGACTTCCATGATCACCGTCCTGCTGTTTTAAGCAACCAACGCCTTTCATGGTTTCTGTATGAGTTGTTAATTTGGGCACCGTAACATTACGTTTGGTTCATCCCACAGCGCCAGTTCTGCTTACCAAAAGTGGCCCACTGGGCACATTATATCATAACCTTAAACTTCATATCAAGAAAGTTAAGGTTCTTACCCATTTAAAGTTTGAGAATAGGTTAAGATCGTTTCGACCCTAAGGCCTCTAATCATTCGCTTTACCAGATAAGATTATTTTATATAATATTTATATGCACCAGCTATCCTGAGGGAAACTTCGGAAGGAACCAGCTACTAGATGGTTCGATTGGTCTTTCGCCCCTATACTCAATTCTGACAATCGATTTGCACGTCAGAACTGTTTCGGTCTTCCATCAGGGTTTCCCCTGACTTCAACCTGATCAAGTATAGTTCACCATCTTTCGGGTCACAGCATATATGCTCAAGGTACGTTCTAGTTAGAGGCATAAATAATATAAATATCATTATACATAACTATATAGAACGCCCCGGGATTGTGTTAATTAACTATAAATAGTTAAAAAACTAATCCCATTATTAGTCAAGTTAATTACGCTATTAGGTTTATATCCCAATAACTTGCACATATGTTAGACTCCTTGGTCCGTGTTTCAAGACGGGTCCCGAAGGTATCCTGAATCTTTCGCATTGTTAATCATACAAGTGCATATAATAAACATAAAAATCAATGATAATCATGCCATTATATAATTCCGAAAAATTAACGCACTGTAATCTTATAAATCTATCAGCACTTTATCAATATTACAACTTTTATTTCATGTTAAAATGCAAGCACTTTAATTGAAACAAACAAAATGACATAAATGTATGATAAATTAATATGCTAATAGATTACAATGTCCTTATATGGAAAAAATGCACACTATTATTATAATATTTTTTAAACATTACAATTCTAATGATGAATTTTCCATAACGGATATTCAGGTTCATCGGGCTTAACCTCTAAGCAGTTTCACGTACTATTTAACTCTCTATTCAGAGTTCTTTTCAACTTTCCCTCACGGTACTTGTTTACTATCGGTCTCATGGTTATATTTAGTTTTAGATGGAGTTTACCACCCACTTAGTGCTGCACTATCAAGCAACACGACTCTTTGGAAACACCATCTAGTAATCATTAACGTTATACGGGCCTGGCACCCTCTGTGGGTAAATGGCCTCATTTAAGAAGGACTTAAATCGTTAATTTCTCATACTAGAATATTGATGTTCCATACACTGCATCTCACATTTGCCATATAGACAAAGTGACTTAGTGCTGAACTGATTTCTTTTCGCTCGCCGCTACTAAGAAAATCCTTGTTAGTTTCTTTTCCTCCCCTAATTAATATGCTTAAATTCAGGGGGTAGTCCCATATGAGTTGAGGTTGTATAAAACAATGTTAATCGAACAAATATTATTTTGTTCAATATAATGGATTCTACTAATTATACATTTTGAAGATCTATAATATTTACAACAATTCTTTTTAACGCATCATTAATAAGAGGCAATTCTAGATGAAAAAAAAATTAAAATTTTTCTTTTATGCTAGACCTTCCTCAGTATTATTTGATTTGAAAAAAGAAATATATATCTTCAATTTTCTCATACAAAATATACAATGAGATATAGTACCTTCCATTTAAATATTTTAATATTATGAATATTATTTTACAAATGTATGCCTCCCTTCAGACACATACACATTAAAAAATATCCAATAATATACCATATGCTCGAAAATTTCAAAAAAATTTTCAAACAACTTAATTAGCATAGTCTTACAACCCTCAACCATATGTAGTCCAAGCAGCACTATAAAATTAATTAAAGTACATAACAGCATGGACTGCGATATGCGTTCAAAATGTCGATGTTCATGTGTCCTGCAGTTCACACGATGACGCACAGTTTGCTGCGTTCTTCATCGACCCATGAGCCGAGTGATCCACCGCTTAGAGTGATAAAATTTATATTGGTTTATTTCATTACGTCATAAATATGTTTATTGAAAGAAATTAAAAATACACCATTTAACTGGCATATATCAATTCCTTCAATAAAAATGTTTTTATACCTGAACAATGTTGCGAAATGTCTTAGTTTTACATAATCTTTAAAAACGTGGTACATGACAAAAAACTTCATATAATTACTAATAATAAACATTTTTACAGATATATGTAAAACGTTAACCTGAAATCAGGTACAACATTATATATTCAGGTTGTTGCGTTTATATAACGTATGCAAATTAGATAATGAGCAATACGTCTGTGCAACGCATGTATACTATGGTCCATATACACGCAATTTATTTCCACATC
>NW_022045737.1:0-10000 GCF_003285905.1 Drosophila hydei | reverse complement strand
ACTTGTATAGGCTAATACATATGAACAATTTCAACATACATATTAGTGTGATAATATATTAAGAAAAACATACCATAAATAAAATGCAACATAAATATGTTTTTTACAAAACATAAACAGCTACATTTTTCTCGATGTACCTTATACCTTTCCATCGAGTTCGGTTAAATAAATAATCTGAGACTTCACGATAAATGGAAACTAATTAGTATATATTGATTAAAACTCAATATACCTTGGCAATATTTCACACATTTATCAATTGGGTATCGCAGCCAAGTGCACGATGGCAACAAATTACGATGTAGGTAATATGACTCAACACTATAATTGAGCATTAATGATATCTACTTATGATTATATGTATAAACCATATAATGTGATGAGCATCAACTGCTCACCATGTATAGGTTTTTTGACACAATCTCTATAAAACCGATCTTTTTTTTAAAGGCTACCACCAACCTATATATTATCATGTACTAAATTAATAATACAATCATATAACTTCATTATTCTTTGCCCCATACATATATAATCTATGCCGGCAAGGCAACACTCCACAATCATATGAAATTACTTTTTAAATTTTTTTTTCATATGACTTGCCTTGCGCGACACCACTCCACTATATAGGTTTTTTGACACCGATTCTATAAATCTGACATTTTTACCAAAGGCTACCACCAACCTTTATATTATCATGTACTAATTTAATAATACATTCATATAACTTCATTATTCTTTGCCCCATACATATATAATCTATGCCGGCAAGGCAACACTCCACAATCATATGAAATTACTTTTTAAATTTTTTTTTCATATGACTTGCCTTGCGCGACACCACTCCACTATATAGGTTTTTTGACACCGATTCTATAAATCTGACATTTTTACCAAAGGCTACCACCAACCTTTATATTATCATGTACTAATTTAATAATACAATCATATAACTTCATTATTCTTTGCCCCATACATATATAATCTATGCCGGCAAGGCAACACTCCACAATCATATGAAATTACTTTTTAAATTTTTTTTTCATATGACTTGCCTTGCGCGACACCACTCCACTATATAGGTTTTTTGACACCGATTCTATAAATCTGACATTTTTACCAAAGGCTACCACCAACCTTTATATTATCATGTACTAATTTAATAATACATTCATATAACTTCATTATTCTTTGCCCCATACATATATAATCTATGCCGGCAAGGCAACACTCCACAATCATATGAAATTACTTTTTAAATTTTTTTTTCATATGACTTGCCTTGCGCGACACCACTCCACTATATAGGTTTTTTGACACCGATTCTATAAATCTGACATTTTTACCAAAGGCTACCACCAACCTTTATATTATCATGTACTAATTTAATAATACATTCATATAACTTCATTATTCTTTGCCCCATACATATATAATCTATGCCGGCAAGGCAACACTCCACAATCATATGAAATAACTTTTTAAATTTTTTTTTCATATGACTTGCCTTGCGCGACACCACTCCACTATATAGGTTTTTTGACACCGATTCTATAAATCTGACATTTTTACCAAAGGCTACCACCAACCTTTATATTATCATGTACTAATTTAATAATACATTCATATAACTTCATTATTCTTTGCCCCATACATATATAATCTATGCCGGCAAGGCAACACTCCACAATCATATGAAATTACTTTTTAAATTTTTTTTTCATATGACTTGCCTTGCGCGACACCACTCCACTATATAGGTTTTTTGACACCAATTCTATAAATCTGACATTTTAACCAAAGGCTACCACCAACCTTTATATTATCATGTACTAATTTAATAATACAATCATATAACTTCATTATTCTTTACTCATTTCATATAAATAACCTAGCCGGCAAGGCAACACTCCATAACTATATGAAATTGCTTTTTAATTTTTTTTTTCATATGACTTGCCTTGCGCGACACCACTCCACTATATAGGTTTTTTGACACCAATTCTATAAAACTGACATTTTTACCAAGGGCTATCACCAACCTATATATTATAATTTACTAATTTAATAATACAATCAAATAACTTCATTATTCTTTCCCCATTTCATATAAATAACATATGCGCGGCAAAAAGGCAACCATCACACAAACACAATCATATGAAATTACTTTTTAAATTTTTTTTCATATATAACTTGCCGCCCGCCGCCGCGCGACAGCACTCCACTATATATAAGTATTTGACACCGATTCGAAAAAACTGTAATTTTAAAGGTTACCACCGACTTTTATATTACTTTGTACTAAATTTAATAATACAATCATATCATTTAAATATTTTAACTGTAACAAAAAATATTTTCATTAATTATAGTTAAAAAAGCAAAGTATATTTTGTGTATTTTAAATATACAGTATATATAGTATACACACACTTATATATAATTATTATTGAGACATATATTAAATGATAATATACATCTCTTTCCGTCAATTCCATTGTATTTCTTTAATTGAAACCTTAGTTCCAAATTGTTTTCTGCATCGGTTTATTGAGTCCCCTCCACCGACTTAAATTACTCAAATATTTTGAGTTCTCTCCATCAGCTTTGAATTCTCATTTATTATAATTGAAAATTAAGTATCTCCCATAGGGCGGCTTTCATATATATATACATGTTTTTATATATAATTATAATTAAGAGACATATATATAGACTTATATAAATCTTTCCGTCAAATTCCATTGTATTTCTTTAATTGAAAAACCTTAATCTCAGTTCCAAAGTGTTTTCTGCATTGGTTTATGAGTTCCCTGCACCGACTTCAATTACTCAACTATTTTGAGTTCTCTCCATCAGCTTTGAGTTCTCATATATACATATGCTTATATATAATTATAAGTAAGACATATATGATTTATATACATCTTTCCGTCAATTCCATTGTATTTCTTTAATTGAAACCTAAGTTCCAAATTGTTTTTTGCATCGATTTATATGAGATATGAGTTCCCTCCACCAACTTCAATTACTCAAATATTTTGAGTTCTCTCCATCAGCTTTGAGTTCTCATATATACATATGCTTATATATAATTATAATTAAGACATATATGATTTTATATACATCTTTCCGTCAATTCCATTGGATTTCTTTAATTGAAACCTAAGTTCCAAATTGTTTTTTTGCATCGATTGATATGATATATGAGTTCCCTCCACCAACTTCAATTACTCAAATATTTTGAGTTCTCTCCATCAGCTTTGAGATCTCTTATACATATTTGAAAATTAAGTATCTCCCATAGGGCTTTCATATATACATGTTTATTTATATATAATATTTTTTATATAATATCCAAATAAACATATATACATTATATACACACAAATAATATAATTATTCAAACATATATTTATATATATATATATAGATATAAAGGTATATAGATATACACATATATATTATATATACATATAAATAGATATAAAAACATTCATATTATAATATATGTTCCTTCCGTCAATTCCATTTTTGTTACAAAAATACAGCTCTCATAAGACATAAAGTAGAAAATGCATATACATATACTTTCAATACAATAGCAAACCAAATAACTACTATATTTAAAAGCATATATATACACACAACTACGATATGTATATATGAGTGTTTGTTTTTTTGATATCGAATCATATCAAGCAAAGGATAAGCTTCAGTGGATCGCAGTATGGCAGCTGCTCAACCACTTACAACACCTTGCCTGTTACAAAAGTCGTTTACAATTGATTCCAGGCTTTGTCATTGTATTAAATAATGTTTTAAAATATAACTAGCGCGGCATCAGGTGATCGAAGATCCTCCCAATTTACTATGTTATATATAACATTGGCATCACATCCATTGTCGTTTATAAAATGAATTATAAACTTTTAATGGTTTAGAAGCCATACAATGCAAATTGCCCCTTATTTATCATTGCAGTCCAGCACGGATACGACCTTAGAGGCGTTCAGGCATAATCCAACGGACGTAGCGTCATACCACTGTTCGCTCGAACAAGTATTGTGCCATTGGTCCGTACCTGCGGTTCCTCTCGTACTACGCAGGAATGCTGTCGCAACAACGTTTTGTCATTAGTAGGGTAAAACTAACCTGTCTCACGACGGTCTAAACCCAGCTCACGTTCCCTTGCATGGGTGAACAATCCAACGCTTGGTGAATTTTGCTTCACAATGATAGGAAGAGCCGACATCGAAGGATCAAAAAGCGACGTCGCTATGAACGCTTGGCCGCCACAAGCCAGTTATCCCTATGGTAACTTTTCTGACACCTCTTGTTAAAAACTCTTTAAACCAAAAGGATCGATAGGCCGAGCTTTTGCTGTCCCTGTGTGTACTGAACACCGAGATCAAGTCAGCATTTGCCCTTTTGCTCTATGTGTGGTTTCTGTCCGCACTGAGCTGGCCTTGGGACACCTCCGTTATTATTTGAGAGATGTACCGCCCCAGTCAAACTCCCTACCTGGCAATGTCCTTGAATTGGATCATACCTGAGTAATTGGAGTTATACCAAATTATTAAATCAAAAATACATAACTGCATTTTCTCTTTAAAGAATTTGTTTGCGATTATATAACAAACTCGTGATACTTTGATCAAGAAGCTTGCATCAAAACCCAATACCATAAGACATAATAAATATATCCGTATAATGGCTAGGAAATGATACACGTTCCACTTAATCAAGTAAGTAAGGAAACAATAAGAGTAGTGGTATTTCATTGTTGATACTAAACCGAAGCTTAATATCTCCCACTTATTCTACACCTCTTATGTCTCCTTACACTGCCAGATTAGAGTCAAGCTCAAAAGGGTCTTCTTTCCCCGCTAATTATTCCAAGCCCGTTCCCTTGGCTGTGGTTTCGCTAGATAGTAGATAGGGACAGTAGGAATCTCGTTAATCCATTCATGCGCGTCACTAATTAGATGACGAGGCATTTGGCTACCTTAAGAGAGTCATAGTTACTCCCGCCGTTGACCCGCGCTTACTTGAATTTCTTCACTTTGACATTCAGAGCACTGGGCAGAAATCACATTGTGTCAACACCCGCTAGGGCCATCACAATGCTTTGTTTTAATTAGACAGTCGGATTCCCCAAGTCCGTGCCAGTTCTGAATTGATTGTTAATTGATAATCGTTATAATTTAAAAGAACTAATCGGTTGCCCGACTAGTATTCTTAAAAATTTTAGCAAGAAAGTTCCACAATTGGCTACGTAACTAAACTATCCGGGGAACAAGAAACTACCATAAAAATGATAGAAACTCTATTTACCCAGAACGAGCACATAAACCATGTTATTGTTTCCCAATCAAGCCCGACTATCTCAATCTTCAGAGCCAATCCTTATCCCGAAGTTACGGATCTAATTTGCCGACTTCCCTTACCTACATTATTCTATCGACTAGAGACTCTTCACCTTGGAGACCAGCTGCGGATATTGGTACGGCCTGTTGAGAAGTTTGCGTATCCCCACCATAAATTTTCAAGGTCCGAGGAGAAAATATCGACACAACAGTATATGTCATGCTCTTCTAGCCCATCTACCATATCTCTCTGCGAAAGACTTCCATGGTAGTACGGCTATAAAACAGAAAAGAAAACTCTTCCGATATCTCTCGACGGCTTCTTTATGGTCGTTCCTGTTGCCAGGATGAGCACGAGGCCCATATTTAATAACAAACGGATACTCAACAGGTTACGGAATTGGAACCGTATTCCCTTTCGTTCAAAATTATTCAAGTGTATAAAAATCGGTATATAGGCACATTGATTCTGATTTTTCTTTACTTGAAAATTTTCGGCTTTCGCCTTGAACTTAGGACCGACTAACTCGTGATCAACCACTGTTCACACGAAACCCTTCTCCACTTCAGTCCTCCAAGGTCTCATTCGATTATTTGCTACTACCACCAAGATCTGTACCAATAGCGGCTCCATGCAGGCTTACGCCAAACACTTCTATGCACACCATTGTACCTTCCTACTCACTAAAGTTTCAAAATTTATATTACAAGTAATATAAATCATCTACTTTAGCGGTAATGTATAGGTATACAACTTAAGCGCCATCCATTTTAAGGGCTAGTTGCTTCGGCAGGTGAGTTGTTACACACTCCTTAGCGGATTTCGACTTCCATGATCACCGTCCTGCTGTTTTAAGCAACCAACGCCTTTCATGGTTTCTGTATGAGTTGTTAATTTGGGCACCGTAACATTACGTTTGGTTCATCCCACAGCGCCAGTTCTGCTTACCAAAAGTGGCCCACTGGGCACATTATATCATAACCTTAAACTTCATATCAAGAAAGTTAAGGTTCTTACCCATTTAAAGTTTGAGAATAGGTTAAGATCGTTTCGACCCTAAGGCCTCTAATCATTCGCTTTACCAGATAAGATTATTTTATATAATATTTATATGCACCAGCTATCCTGAGGGAAACTTCGGAAGGAACCAGCTACTAGATGGTTCGATTGGTCTTTCGCCCCTATACTCAATTCTGACAATCGATTTGCACGTCAGAACTGTTTCGGTCTTCCATCAGGGTTTCCCCTGACTTCAACCTGATCAAGTATAGTTCACCATCTTTCGGGTCACAGCATATATGCTCAAGGTACGTTCTAGTTAGAGGCATAAATAATATAAATATCATTATACATAACTATATAGAACGCCCCGGGATTGTGTTAATTAACTATAAATAGTTAAAAAACTAATCCCATTATTAGTCAAGTTAATTACGCTATTAGGTTTATATCCCAATAACTTGCACATATGTTAGACTCCTTGGTCCGTGTTTCAAGACGGGTCCCGAAGGTATCCTGAATCTTTCGCATTGTTAATCATACAAGTGCATATAATAAACATAAAAATCAATGATAATCATGCCATTATATAATTCCGAAAAATTAACGCACTGTAATCTTATAAATCTATCAGCACTTTATCAATATTACAACTTTTATTTCATGTTAAAATGCAAGCACTTTAATTGAAACAAACAAAATGACATAAATGTATGATAAATTAATATGCTAATAGATTACAATGTCCTTATATGGAAAAAATGCACACTATTATTATAATATTTTTTAAACATTACAATTCTAATGATGAATTTTCCATAACGGATATTCAGGTTCATCGGGCTTAACCTCTAAGCAGTTTCACGTACTATTTAACTCTCTATTCAGAGTTCTTTTCAACTTTCCCTCACGGTACTTGTTTACTATCGGTCTCATGGTTATATTTAGTTTTAGATGGAGTTTACCACCCACTTAGTGCTGCACTATCAAGCAACACGACTCTTTGGAAACACCATCTAGTAATCATTAACGTTATACGGGCCTGGCACCCTCTGTGGGTAAATGGCCTCATTTAAGAAGGACTTAAATCGTTAATTTCTCATACTAGAATATTGATGTTCCATACACTGCATCTCACATTTGCCATATAGACAAAGTGACTTAGTGCTGAACTGATTTCTTTTCGCTCGCCGCTACTAAGAAAATCCTTGTTAGTTTCTTTTCCTCCCCTAATTAATATGCTTAAATTCAGGGGGTAGTCCCATATGAGTTGAGGTTGTATAAAACAATGTTAATCGAACAAATATTATTTTGTTCAATATAATGGATTCTACTAATTATACATTTTGAAGATCTATAATATTTACAACAATTCTTTTTAACGCATCATTAATAAGAGGCAATTCTAGATGAAAAAAAAATTAAAATTTTTCTTTTATGCTAGACCTTCCTCAGTATTATTTGATTTGAAAAAAGAAATATATATCTTCAATTTTCTCATACAAAATATACAATGAGATATAGTACCTTCCATTTAAATATTTTAATATTATGAATATTATTTTACAAATGTATGCCTCCCTTCAGACACATACACATTAAAAAATATCCAATAATATACCATATGCTCGAAAATTTCAAAAAAATTTTCAAACAACTTAATTAGCATAGTCTTACAACCCTCAACCATATGTAGTCCAAGCAGCACTATAAAATTAATTAAAGTACATAACAGCATGGACTGCGATATGCGTTCAAAATGTCGATGTTCATGTGTCCTGCAGTTCACACGATGACGCACAGTTTGCTGCGTTCTTCATCGACCCATGAGCCGAGTGATCCACCGCTTAGAGTGATAAAATTTATATTGGTTTATTTCATTACGTCATAAATATGTTTATTGAAAGAAATTAAAAATACACCATTTAACTGGCATATATCAATTCCTTCAATAAAAATGTTTTTATACCTGAACAATGTTGCGAAATGTCTTAGTTTTACATAATCTTTAAAAACGTGGTACATGACAAAAAACTTCATATAATTACTAATAATAAACATTTTTACAGATATATGTAAAACGTTAACCTGAAATCAGGTACAACATTATATATTCAGGTTGTTGCGTTTATATAACGTATGCAAATTAGATAATGAGCAATACGTCTGTGCAACGCATGTATACTATGGTCCATATACACGCAATTTATTTCCACATCATCACGTTTACAAATATTATATCCATATATAAACATTACAACTTTACTTTATAACTAAGCTGGCTTATAAAAATTTGTAAACGAGAATTCTGTGAATAATTTAATGACAATAAAAATTTTATATTGTTAAATACAAAATCTTTTTTACTAACGGAAAAGAACATTATACAATAATGATCCTTCCGCAGGTTCACCTACGGAAACCTTGTTACGACTTTTACTTCCTCTAAATAATCAAGTTCGGTCAACTTTTGCGAAACAACCGCAACACACGAGGCGTCACAGTGATCACGTCCGGAGACCTCACTAAATAATTCAATCGGTAGTAGCGACGGGCGGTGTGTACAAAGGGCAGGGACGTAATCAATGCGAGTTAATGACTCACACTTACTGGGAATTCCAAGTTCATGTGAACAGTTTCAGTTCACAATCCCAAGCATGAAAGTGGTTCAGCGGTTTACCCGGACCTCTCGGTCTAGGAAATACACGTTGATACTTTCATTGTAGCGCGCGTGCAGCCCAGGACATCTAAGGGCATCACAGACCTGTTATTGCTCAATCTCATTATTGCTAGACGCAATTTGTCCATTTAAGAAGCTAGTGTCCTTATAATGGGACAAACCAACAGGTACGGCTCCACTTATATAAACACATTCAAACATAATAAACATTTTACTGCCACCATGAATGAAGGCTATATAAGCTTCAACACCATAATCCTGAAGATATCTATTTAATATATTTGAGTCTCGTTCGTTATCGGAATTAACCAGACAAATCACTCCACGAACTAAGAACGGCCATGCACCACCACCCATAGATTCGAGAAAGAGCTATCAATCTGTCTTACACACTTATGTTCGGACCTGGTAAGTTTTCCCGTGTTGAGTCAAATTAAGCCGCAGGCTCCACTCCTGGTGGTGCCCTTCCGTCAATTCCTTTAAGTTTCAGCTTTGCAACCATACTTCCCCCGGAGCCCAAAAGCTTTGGTTTCCCGGGAAGCGACTGAGAGAGCCATAAAAGTAGCTACACCCAATTGCTAGCTGGCATCGTTTATGGTTAGAACTAGGGCGGTATCTGATCGCCTTCGAACCTCTAACTTTCGTTCTTGATTAATGAAAACATCTTTGGCAAATGCTTTCGCTTAAGTTAGTCTTACGACGGTCCAAGAATTTCACCTCTCGCGTCGTAATACTAATGCCCCCAAACTGCTTCTATTAATCATTACCTCTTGATCTGAAAACCAATGAAAGCAGAACAGAGGTCTTATTTCATTATCCCATGCACAGAATATTCAGGCATTTGAAGCCTGCTTTAAGCACTCTAATTTGTTCAAAGTAATTGTACCGGCCCACAATAACACTCGATGAAGAGCACTAATGCAGGTTTTTAAATAGGAGGAA